>NC_091466.1:4075506-4375506 GCF_027789765.1 Dendropsophus ebraccatus | reverse complement strand
GAGAGAGAGCGACCGATCCCAGGGAGAGTATCCTATTGAGAGAGCGAACCCAGCGAGCGATCGGTCCCAGAGAGAGAGACCGATCCCAAAAAGAGAGACCAATCCCTGTTAGACCGATCCCAGAGAGAGAGAGAGAGACCTATTCCAGAAAGAGAGCGACCGATCCCAGTAAGAGAAAGTGTTCTAGTGAGAGAGAGCGAACCCAGCGAGCGACGGCTCCCAGAGAGAGATAGCGACTGATCCCAGAGAGAGAGCGACCGATCCCAGTGAGAGTTTCCTATTGAGAGAGCGAACCCAGCGAGCGATCGGTCCCAGAGAGAGAGACCGATCCCAAAAAGAGAGACCAATCCCTGTTAGACCGATCCCAGAGAGAGAGAGAGCGACCGATCCCAGAGAGAGGGAGACCTATCCCAGAAAGAGAGCGACCGATCCCAGTGAGAGAAAGTGTTCTAGTGAGAGAGAGCAAACCCAGCGAGCGACCGGTCCCAGAGAGAGATAGCGACTGATCCCAGAGAAAGAGCGACCGATCCCAGTGAGAGTATCCAATGAGAGAGCGAACCCAGCAAGCGATCGTTCCCAGAGAGAGAGACCGATCCCAAAAAGAGAGACCAATCCCTGTTAGACCGATCCCAGAGAGCGACCGATCCCAGAGAGAGAGAGAGCGACCGATCCCAGAGAGAGAGCGACCGATCCCAGAGAGAGGGAGACCTATCCCAGAAAGAGAGCGACCGATCCCAGTGAGAGAAAGTGTTCTAGTGAGAGAGCGAACCCAGCGAGCGGCCGGTCCCAGAGAGAGATAGCGACTGATCCCAGAGAGAGAGCGACCGATCCCAGTGAGATTATCCTAGTGAGAGAGCGAACCCAGCAAGCGATCGGTCCCAGAGAGAGAGACCGATCCCAAAAAGAGAGACCAATCCCAGCTAGACCGATCCCAGAGAGTGACCGATCCCAGAGAAAGAGAGCGACCGATCCCAGTGAGAGAGCGAACCCAGCGAGCGATCGGTCCCAGAGAGAGAGAGACCGATCCCAGAGAGAGAGCAACTGATCGCAGAGAGAGAGAGTGTCCTAGTGAGAGAGAGCGAACCCAGCGAGCGATCGGTCCCAGAGAGAGCGACCGATCCCAGAGAGAGAGCAACCGATCCCAGAGAGAGAGAGTGTCCTAGTGAGAGAGAGCGAACCCAGCGAGCGATCGGTACCAGAGAGAGAGCGACCGATCCCAGAGAGAGAGCGACCGATCCCAGAGAGAGAGTGTCCTAGTGAGAGAGAGCGAACTCAGAGAGCGATCGGTCCCAGAGAGAGAGACCGATCCCAAAAAAAGAGACCAATCCCAGTGAGAGCGATCCCAGAGAGAGAGCGACCGATTCCCAGAGAGAGAGAGCGACCGATCCCAGAGAGCGAGAGACACCGATCCCAGAGAGCGAGAGAGACCAATCCCAGAGAGAGAGAGACCGATCCCAGTGAGAGTGATCCCAGAGAGAGAGACCGATTCCAGAGAGTGAGATCGATCCTAGAAAGAGAGACCGATCCCAGAGAGAACAATCCCAGAGATAGCGAGACCGATCCCAGAGAGAGAAAGCAAGACCGATCCCAGGGAGAGAGAGAGAGACCGATCCAAGAGAGAGAGCAAGAGACTGATTCCAAAAAGAGAGACTGATCCCAGTTAAAGCAATCCCAGAGAGAAAGACCGATCCCAGAGAGAGAGAGAGAGAGACCGATCCCAGAGAGAGACCGATGCCAGAGAATGAGAAAGAGAGAGATCCCAGAGAGAGAGAGATAGAGAGAGAGAGACCTATCCTAGCCATAGACCGATCCCAAAGAGAAAGAGACACTGATCCCAGAGAGAAAGCGAGAGAGATCGATCCCAGAGAGAAAGCGAGAGAGACCTATCCCAGAGAGAGAGAGACTGATCCCAGAGAGAGAGAGAGAGAGACCAATCCCAGACAGAGACCGATCCCAGAGAGAGACCAATCCCAGAGAGCGAGAGGGACCGATCCCATAGAGAGAGAAAGTGACCGATCCCAGAGAGAGATCGATCCCAGAGAGAGAGCGACCGATCCCAGAGAAAGAGAGAAAGACCTATCCCAGAAAGAGAGCGACTGATCCCAGTGAGAGAAAGTGTTCTAGTGAGAGAGAGTGAACCCAGCGAGCGACCGGTCCCAGAGAGAGAGAGCGATTGATTCCACAGAGAGAGCGACCGATCCCAGTGACAGTGTCCTAGTGAGAAAGCGAACCCAGCAAGCGATCGGTCCCAGAGAGAGACCGATCCCAAAAAGAGAGACCAATCCCAGTTAGACCGATCCCAGAGAGAGAGAGCGACCGATGCCAGAGAGAGAGTGTCCTAGTGAGAGAGAGCAAACCCAGCGAGCGATTGGCCCCAGAGAGAGAGAGCGACCGATCCCAGAGAGAGTGCGTCCTAGTGAGAGAGAGCGAACCCAGCGAGCGATCGGTCCAAGAGAGAGAGACCGATCCCAAAAAGAGACCAATCCCAGTGAGAGCGATCCCAGAGAGAGAGAGCGACCGATTCCCAGAGAGAGAGCGACCAATCCCAGAGAGAGAGTGTCCTAGTGAGAGAGAGCGAACCCAGAGAGCGATCGGTCCCAGAGAGCGAGAGACACCGATCCCAGAGAGCGAGAGACACCGATCCCAGAGAGTGAGAGAGACCAATCCCAGAGAGAGAGAGACCGATCCCAGTGAGAGTGATCCCAGAGAGAGAGAGACCGATCCCAAAGAGTGAGATCGATCCTAGAAAGAGAGACCGATCCCAGAGAGAACATTCCCAGAGATAGCGAGACCGATCCCAGAGAGAGAAAGCAAGACCGATCCCAGAGAGAGAGAGAGAGAGACTGATTCCAAAAAGAGAGACTGATCCCAGTTAAAGCGATCCCAGAGAGAGAGAGAGACCGATCCCAGAGAGAGACCGATGCCAGAGAGAGATCCCAGAGAGAGAGAGAGAGATCCCAGAGAGAGAGAGAGACCTATCCTAGCCATAGACCGATCCCAAAGAGAAAGAGACACCAGAGACCAGAGAGAGAGCGTCCTAGTGAGAGAGAGCGAACCCAGTGAGCAATCGGTCCAAGAGAGAGAGACCAATCCCAAAAAGAGACCAATCCCAGTAAGAGCGATCCCAGAGAGAGAGAGCAACCGATTCCCAGAGAGAGAGAGAGAGCGACCGATCCCAGAGAGAGAGCAAGAGACTGATTCCAAAAAGAGAGACTGATCCCAGTTAAAGCGATCCCAGAGAGCGAGAGACACTGATCCCAGAGAGCAAGAGAGACCGATCCCAGAGAGAGAGAGAGACCGATCCCGGTGAGAGTAATCCCAGAAAGAGAGAGACCGATCCCAGAGAGAGAGACCGATCCTAGAGAGAAAGAGAGACCGATCCCAGAAAGAACAATCCCAGAGATAGCGAGACCGATCCCAGAGAGAGAGCCAGACCGATCCCAGAGAGAGCCAGAGACACCTATCCCAGAGAGCCAGAGAGACCGATCCCAGAGAGAGCAAGAGACTGATTCCAAAAAGAGAGACTGATCCCAGTTAAAGCGATCCCAGAGAGAAAGACCGATCCCAGAGAGCGAGAGACACTGATCCCAGAGAGCAAGAGAGACCGATCCCAGAGAGAGAGAGAGAGACCGATCCCGGTGAGAGTGATCCCAGAAAGAGAGAGACCGATCCCAGAGAGAGAGACCGATCCTAGAGAGAAAGAGAGACCGATCCCAGAAAGAACAATCCCAGAGATAGCGAGACCGATCCCAGAGAGAGAGAGCGGGACCGATCCCAGAGAGAGAGAGAGCGGGACCGATCCCAGAGAGAGAGCCAGACCGATCCCAGAGAGAGCCAGAGACACCTATCCCAGAGAGCGAGAGAGACCGATCCCAGAGAGAGCAAGAGACTGATTCCAAAAAGAGAGACTGATCCCAGTTAAAGCGATCCCAGAGAGAAAGATCGATCCCAGAGAGAGAGAGACCGATCCCAGAGAGGAAGGCTACTGTGTATAGCCGAAACGTCGCATTGAGGTGTGAATAAAGGTCACTGTTTTTCACTCTACAAAGTGCTGTCTCCTTTAAATTCATTGGATTATCCCGGACATTGAGCCCAGTCTGGTGAGGCAGGCACTAATTATTTTTTTCTACTTTTTGCCTGTGCTGCTATACTATATTCAGCGATCCCAGAGATTGACCAATGCCAGAAAGAGAGAGATCCCAGAGAGAGAGAGAGACCAATCCCAGAGAGAGAGAACGAGAGAGAGATCCCAGAGATTGACCGATGCCAGAAAGAGAGAGATCCCAGAGAGAGAGAGAGAGAGAGACCGAGAGAGAGATCCCAGAGAGAGAGATCCCAGAGAGAGAGACCTATCCCAGAGAGAGAGAACGAGAGAGAGATCCCAGAGAGAGAGACCTATCCCAGAGAGAGAGAGACAGAGACCTATCCCAGAGAGCGAGAGACCTATCCCAGAGAGAGAGAGAGAGAGAGAGAGAGAGAGACCTATCCCAGAGAGCGAGAGAGACATATCCCAGAGAGAGAGAGAGAGAGAGAGACTGATCCCAGAGAGAGAGAGAGAGACTGATCCCAGAGAGAGAGAGACCAATCCCAGAGAGAGAGAGACCAATCCCAGAGAGAGAGAGACTGATACCAGAGAGAGAGAGAGAGAGAGAGAAAGAAAGACCAATCCCAGAGAGAGAGAGAGAGAGAGAGACTGATCCCAGAGAGAGAGAGACCAATCCCAGAGAGAGAGAGACCAATCCCAGAGAGAGAGAGACTGATACCAGAGAGAGAGAGAGAGAGAGAAAGAAAGACCAATCCCAGAGAGAGAGAGACTGATCCCAGAGAGAGAAAGACCAATCCCAGAGAGAGAGAGACCAATCCCAGAGAGCAAGAGACACCGATCCCATAGAGAGAGAAAGCGACCGATCCCAGAGAGAGCGACCGATCCCAGAGAGAGAGACCGATCCTGGTTAACTGCACCAGGCATCAGGGATGACTGCAAGTACTGTATACAGGGTCCCAGGGTAATAGCGCTGTATGTGATTCAGAGAGGAGAGGGTTAATAGTCCTAGATCTGATGCCTGAGCACTGGCTGGAATTGTGTAGGACTCTCAGAAGCCTCTAATACCTGTAACCCCAGAGGCAGAGACTGAACCAATCCCGAACAGGCCCAACATGGAGGACGGCGAGCAGAGTGCAAGTAACCCCACAGCACTGACCCCAGAGACAACATGGAGGACGGCGAGCAGAGTGCAAGTAACCCCACAGCACTGACCCCAGAGACAACATGGAGGACGGCGAGCAGAGTGCAAGTAACCCCACAGCACTGACCCCAGAGACAACATGGAGGACGGCGAGCAGAGTGCAAGTAACCCCACAGCGCTGACCCCAGAGACAACATGGAGGACGGCGAGCAGAGTGCAAGTAACCCCACACACTGACCCCAGAGACAACATGGAGGACGGCGAGCAGAGTGCAAGTAACCCCACAGCACTGACCCAGAGACAACATGGAGGACGGCGAGCAGAGTGCAAGTAACCCCACAGCACTGACCCCAGAGACAACATGGAGGACGGCGAGCAGAGTGCAAGTAACCCCACAGCACTGACCCAGAGACAACATGGAGGACGGCGAGCAGAGTGCAAGTAACCCCACAGCACTGACCCAGAGACAACATGGAGGACGGCGAGCAGAGTGCAAGTAACCCCACAGCACTGACCCAGAGACAACATGGAGGACGGCGAGCAGAGTGCAAGTAACCCCACAGCGCTGACCCCAGAGACAACATGGAGGACGGCGAGCAGAGTGCAAGTAACCCCACAGCACTGACCCCAGAGACAACATGGAGGACGGCGAGCAGAGTGCAAGTAACCCCACAGCACTGACCCCAGAGACAACATGGAGGACGGCGAGCAGAGTGCAAGTAACCCCACAGCACTGACCCCAGAGACAACATGGAGGACGGCGAGCAGAGTGCAAGTAACCCCACAGCACTGACCCCAGAGACAACATGGAGGACGGCGAGCAGAGTGCAAGTAACCCCACAGCACTGACCCAGAGACAACATGGAGGACGGCGAGCAGAGTGCAAGTAACCCCACAGCACTGACCCCAGAGACAACATGGAGGACGGCGAGCAGAGTGCAAGTAACCCCACACACTGACCCCAGAGACAACATGGAGGACGGCGAGCAGAGTGCAAGTAACCCCACAGCACTGACCCCAGAGACAACATGGAGGACGGCGAGCAGAGTGCAAGTAACCCCACAGCACTGACCCCAGAGACGACATGGAGGACGGCGAGCAGAGTGCAAGTAACCCCTCTTAACGACCGGTGGAATAGGGGCATTACTCGCTCCACATAATCGGCACTGCATTTCTTGTCTGGGGTGTGCGCTAAGTGTAGGGGTCTGGAGGAGGACGCCCCCACATGGCAGTACATAGGCAGAAACTTATTGGAAAGCTTCATGCAGTTTGATGCATCTGAGATCCACGCTTTAAGCTGCCTCAGAGTCGGGACATGTTCTGGGAAATTGTCATTCTACAAAGCACAATGACATCTGAAGCCATCTGCAGGTTATCCAGCTGTCCAGGCGTCTGACTGTGATGGTCACTGTTCTCCACCAGTCTGAGGCGGTGGCACTGGCGGACTTACAGCACTCGCTGAACAGGCAATCTACATTACTCATCCCCCCGGCCAAGAGCTACAACAAAGAAGGCTTCTGGAATGGTGGCTACAGAGTAAGGGCCCAACTCCTCCCAGACTATGAAGCCACCAGACATCTGCCTCACGTCTTCTATCTGGGATCTGACAGGGGTATATGGTATTACCCTGGGCAACCAAGGTTGTGCCATAGATTGGGGGAGACCTTTGGCCTACCCTTGTCCTCATGTAAAATGTTTGACGTATGGAGAGCCTGTCCTTACAAGAGACGCCTGGACAGGAGAGCTTATATGTAATCTGTGAGTGCCCACTGGCACATTACAACCAAAATGGTGGCAATCCATCCGAGGAGACTGGGAAGGATTTGGCCAGTGATCTGGGGGCTCAGGGTGGCTACAGGGAGCAGTGGGAGGGGCCCCATAGAAGATAGTGGTGGTCTGCTGCCTGCGCTCCTGTTACATGGAGTGTATCCTCGCTATCGTTGTTGTTTTGATAGCTCATGTTTTAAGACAACAATCTGCCAAAATTGTGCATGTCGGACAGACTTATAACACGACCTGTTACACCGAAAGATTGTCGGTCACAGGAATTATCTGTTGTCAGCACCGAGCCGCCCAGTATATAGTGTCTGACATTACTGCAGAGACCTCTGTGCACCAGGGCCCAAGTATCATCAGAGTCACCGAGCCGCCCAGTATATAGTGTCTGACATTACTGCAGAGACCTCTGTGCACCAGGGCCCAAGTATCATCAGAGTCACCGAGCCGCCCAGTATATAGTGTCTGACATTACTGCAGAGACCTCTGTGCACCAGGGCCCAAGTATCATCAGAGTCACCGAGCCGCCCAGTATATAGTGTCTGACTGTACTGCAGAGACCTCTGTGCACCAGGGCCCCAGTATCATCAGAGTCACCGAGCCGCCCAGTATATAGTGTCTGACATTACTGCAGAGACCTCTGTGCACCAGGGCCCAAGTATCATCAGAGTCACCGAGCCGCCCAGTATAGTGTCTGATATTACTGCAGAGACCTCTGTGCACCAGGGCCCAAGTGTCATCAGAGTCACCGAGCCGCCCAGTATATAGTGTCTGACATTACTGCAGAGACCTCTGTGCACCAGGGCCCAAGTATCATCAGAGTCACCGAGCCGCCCAGTATATAGTGTCTGACATTACTGCAGAGACCTCTGTGCACCAGGGCCCAAGTGTCATCAGAGTCACCGAGCCGCCCAGTATATAGTGTCTGATGTTACTGCAGAGACCTCTGTGCACCAGGGCCCAAGTGTCATCAGAGTCACCGAGCCGCCCAGTATAGTGTCTGATATTACTGCAGAGACCTCTGTGCACCAGGGCCCAAGTATCATCAGAGTCACCGAGCCGCCCAGTATATAGTGTCTGACATTACTGCAGAGACCTCTGTGCACCAGGGCCCAAGTCTGCAGATGAGGAGGAGTTCCAAATAGTAAAAAGGAAAAGTGCTTTGTCTGAGTCTCGCAAACAGGTGACTGGAATAACGCACGAATTATCAGCTGTAGAGATTTCGCCAGGAAGGTTTGGGGTCCTGGGGGAAGATGGCAATGACATCCTGAACATCCTAGAGGAGGAGGAGGAGGAGGAGGAGGAGGAAGGTGCTGAGGACAGAGACATTGAGGTGCCGGTGTGCAGCCCGGATTCCTTCTCCTACATTACACAGACCTCTAGGCCTGAGGAAGGTCCTGGACCGAAACCTTGTACCCATTGTGCTCTCCTGTTGTTGTAACTACCTGCTTACCCTGCTTGGAGTAAAGGCTTTTTTGTCTACTTACACTCTAAATAAACTACTTCACCTGCATTTTAAATCGGTGTGGTGTGGCCTATCTATCCATGATAATCGGTTGAAGAACCGACTGCTACAAGAGCCCCCATCCTAGTGGTAGAGGTATGCAGGCTTGTTTACCAGTGACTGATGAGGAGGACATGGACCGATACAGGAGACCAGGGACAGACGTCAGGCAGTATATCAGTGACTGGTGAGGAGGACATGGACCGATACAGGAGACCAGGGACAGACGTCAGGCAGTATACCAGTGACTGATGAGGAGGACATGGACCGATACAGGAGACCAGGGACAGACGTCAGGCAGTATACCAGTGACTGATGAGGAGGACATGGACCGATACAGGAGACCAGGGACAGACGTCAGGCAGTATACCAGTGACTGATGAGGAGGACATGGACCGATACAGGAGACCAGGGACAGACGTCAGGCAGTATACCAGTGACTGATGAGGAGGACATGGACCGATACAGGAGACCAGGGACAGACGTCAGGCAGTATATCAGTGACTGATGAGGAGGACATGGACCGATACAGGAGACCAGGGACAGACGTCAGGCAGTATACCAGTGACTGATGAGGAGGACATGGACCGATACAGGAGACCAGGGACAGACGTCAGGCAGTATACCAGTGACTGGTGAGGAGGACATGGACCGATACAGGAGACCAGGGACAGACGTCAGGCAGTATACCAGTGACTGATGAGGAGGACATGGACCGATACAGGAGACCAGGGACAGACGTCAGGCAGTATACCAGTGAGTGATGAGGAGGACATGGACCGATACAGGAGACCAGGGACAGACGTCAGGCAGTATACCAGTGACTGATGAGGAGGACATGGACCGATACAGGAGACCAGGGACAGACGTCAGGCAGTATACCAGTGACTGGGGAGGAGGACATGGACCGATACAGGAGACCAGGGACAGACGTCAGGCAGTATACCAGTGACTGATGAGGAGGACATGGACCGATACAGGAGACCAGGGACAGACGTCAGGCAGTATACCAGTGACTGATGAGGAGGACATGGACCGATACAGGAGACCAGGGACAGACGTCAGGCAGTATACCAGTGACTGATGAGGAGGACATGGACCTATACAGGAGACCAGGGACAGACGTCAGGCAGTATACCAGTGACTGATGAGGAGAACATGGACCGATACAGGAGACCAGGGACAGACGTCAGGCAGTATACCAGTGACTGGTGAGGAGGACATGGACCGATACAGGAGACCAGGGACAGACGTCAGGCAGTATACCAGTGACTGATGAGGAGGACATGGACCGATACAGGAGACCAGGGACAGACGTCAGGCAGTATACCAGTGACTGATGAGGAGGACATGGACCGATACAGGAGACCAGGGACAGACGTCAGGCAGTATACCAGTGACTGGTGAGGAGGACATGGACCGATACAGGAGACCAGGGACAGACGTCAGGCAGTATACCAGTGACTGATGAGGAGGACATGGACCGATACAGGAGACCAGGGACAGACGTCAGGCAGTATACCAGTGACTGATGAGGAGAACATGGACTGATACAGGAGACCAGGGACAAACGTCAGGCAGTATACCAGTGACTGATGAGGAGGACATGGACCGATACAGGAGACCAGGGACAGACGTCAGGCAGTATACCAGTGACTGATGAGGAGGACATGGACCGATACAGGAGACCAGGGACAGACGTCAGGCAGTATACCAGTGACTGATGAGGAGGACATGGACCGATACAGGAGACCAGGGACAGACGTCAGGCAGTATACCAGTGACTGATGAGGAGGACATGGACCTATACAGGAGACCAGGGACAGACATCAGGCAGTATACCAGTGACTGGTGAGGAGGACATGGACCGATACAGGAGACCAGGGACAGACGTCAGGCAGTATACCAGTGACTGGTGAGGAGGACATGGACCGATACAGGAGACCAGGGACAGACGTCAGGCAGTATACCAGTGACTGGTGAGGAGGACATGGACCTATACAGGAGACCAGGGACAGACGTCAGGCAGTATACCAGTGACTGATGAGGAGGACATGGACCGATACAGGAGACCAGGGACAGACGTCAGGCAGTATACCAGTGACTGGTGAGGAGGACATGGACCGATACAGGAGACCAGGGACAGACGTCAGGCAGTATACCAGTGACTGGTGAGGAGGACATGGACCTATACAGGAGACCAGGGACAGACGTCAGGCAGTATACCAGTGACTGATGAGGAGGACATGGACCGATACAGGAGACCAGGGACAGACGTCAGGCAGTATACCAGTGACTGATGAGGAGGACATGGACCGATACAGGAGACCAGGGACAGACGTCAGGCAGTATACCAGTGACTGATGAGGAGGACATGGACCGATACAGGAGACCAGGGACAGACGTCAGGCAGTATACCAGTGACTGATGAGGAGGACATGGACCGATACAGGAGACCAGGGACAGACGTCAGGCAGTATATCAGTGACTGATGAGGAGGACATGGACCGATACAGGAGACCAGGGACAGACATCAGGCAGTATACCAGTGACTGATGAGGAGGACATGGACCGATACAGGAGACCAGGGACAGACGTCAGGCAGTATACCAGTGACTGATGAGGAGGACATGGACCTATACAGGAGACCAGGGACAGACGTCAGGCAGTATACCAGTGACTGATGAGGAGGACATGGACCGATACAGGAGACCAGGGACAGACGTCAGGCAGTATACCAGTGACTGATGAGGAGGACATGGACCTATACAGGAGACCAGGGACAGACGTCAGGCAGTATACCAGTGACTGATGAGGAGGACATGGACCGATACAGGAGACCAGGGACAGACGTCAGGCAGTATACCAGTGACTGATGAGGAGGACATGGACCGATACAGGAGACCAGGGACAGACGTCAGGCAGTATACCAGTGACTGGTGAGGAGGACATGGACCGATACAGGAGACCAGGGACAGACGTCAGGCAGTATACCAGTGACTGGTGAGGAGGACATGGACCGATACAGGAGACCAGGGACAGACGTCAGGCAGTATATCAGTGACTGGTGAGGAGGACATGGACCTATACAGGAGACCAGGGACAGACGTCAGGCAGTATACCAGTGACTGATGAGGAGGACATGGACCTATACAGGAGACCAGGGACAGACGTCAGGCAGTATACCAGTGACTGATGAGGAGGACATGGACCGATACAGGAGACCAGGGACAGACGTCAGGCAGTATACCAGTGACTGATGAGGAGGACATGGACCTATACAGGAGACCAGGGACAGACGTCAGGCAGTATACCAGTGACTGATGAGGAGGACATGGACCGATACAGGAGACCAGGGACAGACGTCAGGCAGTATACCAGTGACTGATGAGGAGGAAATGGACCTATACAGGAGACCAGGGACAGACGTCAGGCAGTATACCAGTGACTGGTGAGGAGGACATGGACCGATACAGGAGACCAGGGACAGACGTCAGGCAGTATACCAGTGACTGGTGAGGAGGACATGGACCGATACAGGAGACCAGGGACAGACGTCAGGCAGTATACCAGTGACTGGTGAGGAGGACATGGACCTATACAGGAGACCAGGGACAGACGTCAGGCAGTATACCAGTGACTGATGAGGAGGACATGGACCGATACAGGAGACCAGGGACAGACGTCAGGCAGGTGGAGGTGTGAGCAGGCCCTGACACCAGGAAGGGATAAAGAGACCTTCTACAGTGTAAGGAGACTGCGCACGTCCCAAACACCACTGTGCTGGGGGATCATGTGTCTCAATGAGAGCTAAGCCGCTGACGGGAGCCGATGTGACATGGCTATAAATGATATTGATCGCCTCTGTTGGCCCCGAGACATCCCTGACCTTGGGAGAGAAGCCATGTGTCACAACGAGAGAATCCGAACACTCAACAGATGCTGTCACCGTAAAGGACAATGATCGCTCCATCATGTGGAACAGGACGGGGCCTGCAGAGTGTATACAGCTCTATATACTCCTCACACGTCATATACTGTACACATATATTACAGCTCTATATACTCCTCACACGTCATATACTGTACACATATATGACAGCTCTATATACTCCTCACACGTCATATACTGTACACATATATGACAGCTCTATATACTCCTCACACGTCACATACTGTACACATATATTACAGCTCTATATACTCCTCACACGTCACATACTGTACACATATATGACAGCTCTATATAATCCTCACACGTCTCTTCTTCATGTGACCACAGCCCTATATACTCCTCACACGTCTCTTCTTCATGTGACCACAGCTCTATATAATCCTCACACGTCTCTTCTTCTTCATGTGACCACAGCTCTATATAATCCTCACACGTCTCTTCTTCTTCATGTGACCACAGCTCTATATAATCCTCACACGTCTCTTCTTCTTCATGTGACCACAGCTCTATATAATCCTCACACGTCTCTTCTTCTTCATGTGACCACAGCTCTATATAATCCTCACACGTCTCTTCTTCTTCATGTGACCACAGCTCTATATAATCCTCACACGTCTCTTCTTCATGTGACCACAGCTCTATATAATCCTCACACGTCTCTTCTTCTTCATGTGACCTAAGCTCTATATAATCCTCACACATCTCTTCTTCATGTGACCACAGCTCTATATAATCCTCACACGTCTCTTCTTCATGTGACCACAGCTCTATATAATCCTCACACGTCTCTTCTTCATGTGACCACAGCTCTATATAATCCTCACACGTCTCTTCTTCTTCATGTGACCACAGCTCTATATAATCCTCACACGTCTCTTCTTCATGTGACCACAGCTCTATATAATCCTCACACGTCTCTTCTTCATGTGACCACAGCTCTATATAATCCTCACACGTCTCTTCTTCTTCTTCATGTGACCACAGCTCTATATAATCCTCACACGTCTCTTCTTCTTCATGTGACCACAGCTCTATATAATCCTCACACGTCTCTTCTTCTTCTTGTGACCACAGCTCTATATAATCCTCACACGTCTCTTCTTCTTCTTCATGTGACCACAGCTCTATATAATCCTCACACGTCTCTTCTTCATGTGACCACAGCTCTATATAATCCTCACACGTCTCTTCTTCTTCATGTGACCACAGCTCTATATAATCCTCACACGTCTCTTCTTCTTCATGTGACCACAGCTCTATATAATCCTCACACGTCTCTTCTTCTTCATGTGACCACAGCTCTATATAATCCCCAAATGTCTCTTCTTCTTCATGTGACCACAGCTCTATATAATCCCCAAATGTCTCTTCTTCTTCATGTGACCACAGCTCTATATAATCCTCACACGTCTCTTCTTCTTCATGTGACCACAGCTCTATATAATCCTCACACGTCTCTTCTTCATGTGACCACAGCTCTATATAATCCTCACACGTCTCTTCTTCTTCATGTGACCTAAGCTCTATATAATCCTCACACATCTCTTCTTCATGTGACCACAGCTCTATATAATCCTCACACGTCTCTTCTTCATGTGACCACAGCTCTATATAATCCTCACACGTCTCTTCTTCATGTGACCACAGCTCTATATAATCCTCACACGTCTCTTCTTCTTCATGTGACCACAGCTCTATATAATCCTCACACGTCTCTTCTTCATGTGACCACAGCTCTATATAATCCTCACACGTCTCTTCTTCATGTGACCACAGCTCTATATAATCCTCACACGTCTCTTCTTCTTCTTGTGACCACAGCTCTATATAATCCTCACACGTCTCTTCTTCTTCTTCATGTGACCACAGCTCTATATAATCCTCACACGTCTCTTCTTCATGTGACCACAGCTCTATATAATCCTCACACGTCTCTTCTTCTTCATGTGACCACAGCTCTATATAATCCTCACACGTCTCTTCTTCTTCATGTGACCACAGCTCTATATAATCCTCACACGTCTCTTCTTCTTCATGTGACCACAGCTCTATATAATCCTCACACGTCTCTTCTTCTTCTTCATGTGACCCCAGCTCTATGTAATCCTTACACCTGTCTTCTTCATGTGACCACAGCTCTATATAATCCTCACACGTCTCTTCTTCTTCATGTGACCACAGCTCTATATAATCCTCACACGTCTCTTCTTCTTCATGTGACCACAGCTCTATATAATCCTCACACGTCTCTTCTTCTTCTTCATGTGACCACAGCCCTATATAATCCTCACACATCTCTTCTTCATGTGACCACAGCTCTATATAATCCTCACACGTCTCTTCTTCTTCATGTGACCACAGCTCTATATAATCCTCACACGTCTCTTCTTCTTCTTCATGTGACCACAGCCCTATATAATCCTCACACATCTCTTCTTCATGTGACCACAGCTCTATATAATCCTCACACGTCTCTTCTTCTTCATGTGACCTAAACTCTATATAATCCTCACACATCTCTTCTTCATGTGACCACAGCTCTATATAATCCTCACACGTCTCTTCTTCATGTGACCACAGCTCTATATAATCCTCACACGTCTCTTCTTCATGTGACCACAGCTCTATATAATCCTCACACGTCTCCTCTTCTTCATGTGACCACAGCTCTATATAATCCTCACACGTCTCTTCTTCTTCATGTGACCACAGCTCTATATAATCCTCACACGTCTCTTCTTCTTCATGTGACCACAGCTCTATATAATCCTCACACGTCTCTTCTTCTTCATGTGACCACAGCTCTATATAATCCTCACACGTCTCTTCTTCTTCTTGTGACCACAGCTCTATATAATCCTCACACGTCTCTTCTTCTTCTTCATGTGACCACAGCTCTATATAATCCTCACACGTCTCTTCTTCATGTTACCACAGCTCTATATAATCCTCACACGTCTCTTCTTCTTCATGTGACCACAGCTCTATATAATCCTTACACGTCTCTTCTTCTTCATGTGACCACAGCTCTATATAATCCTCACACGTCTCTTCTTCTTCTTCATGTTACCACAGCTCTATATAATCCTCACACGTCTCTTCTTCATGTGACCACAGCTCTATATAATCCTCACACGTCTCTTCTTCTTCATGTGACCACAGCTCTATATAATCCTCACACGTCTCTTCTTCATGTGACCACAGCTCTATATAATCCTCACACGTCTCTTCTTCTTCCCCATGTGACCACAGCTCTATATAATCCTCACACGTCTCTTCTTCATCATGTGACCACAGCTCTATATAATCCTCACACGTCTCTTCTTCTTCTTCATGTGACCACAGCTCTATATAATCCTTACACCTGTCTTCTTCATGTGACCACAGCTCTATATAATCCTCACACGTCTCTTCTTCTTCATGTGACCACAGCTCTATATAATCCTCACACATCTCTTCTTCATGTGACCACAGCTCTATATAATCCTCACACGTCTCTTCTTCTTCATGTGACCACAGCTCTATACAATCCACACACGTCTCTTCTTCATGTGACCACAGCCCTATATAATCCTCACACGTCTCTTCTTCATGTGACCACAGCTCTATATAATCCTCACACGTCTCTTCTTCTTCATGTGACCACAGCTCTATATAATCCTCACATGTCTCTTCTTCTTCATGTGACCACAGCTCTATATACTCCTCACACGTCTCTTCTTCTTCTTCATGTGACCACAGCTCTATATAATCCTCACACGTCTCTTCTTCTTCATGTGACCACAGCTCTATATAATCCTCACACGTCTCTTCTTCATGTGACCACAGCTCTATATAATCCTCACACGTCTCTTCTTCATGTGACCACAGCTCTATATAATCCTCACACGTCTCTTCTTCATGTGACCACAGCTCTATATAATCCTCACACGTCTCTTCTTCTTCATGTGACCACAGCTCTATATAATCCTCACACGTCTCTTCTTCATGTGACCACAGCCCTATATAATCCTCACACGTCTCTTCTTCTTCATGTGACCACAGCTCTATATAATCCTCACACGTCTCTTCTTCTTCATGTGACCACAGCTCTATATAATCCTCACACGTCTCTTCTTCATGTGACCACAGCCCTATATAATCCTCACACGTCTCTTCTTCTTCATGTGACCCCAGCTCTATGTAATCCTTACACCTGTCTTCTTCATCATGTCATCCTCACTGATGTTGTGGACACATTCGGTTGTGCTCAATGGCCGTGTAGGGCTGGAGCCTTATACAATCATAAACGATATTGGATTGGCGGACATGTTACCGGATCCCCAATATGAGAACACTTTGGTGTAATGTGTCACCTGGGAGCCTCCTCTAGCCCCATATTCTATACACATCATAGCCCATTTTGTCTGCCTGATGTGCAGTGGAATGTAAGCTATTACTCTCTGTTATCATTCCTTTCATGTGAGGTAAGCGCAGACTATTATAGTATAATAGCATTGTAGTCTTCCCAGGAATCAGCGGTGTGTCAGGCCTCCGGCACTGGAAGGGTTACCGGGCCCTTGGTGTTTTTGAACAATGAACAAAGCAGCGGGCGAGGCGGAGGAATGAGGGGTGTGCCGCCCTGCGGGGTGCGGCCGGGAGCTCCCTGCACAAGCATTTACTATGGGGATTCAACTTTTCCCTAAGACCCCCACCAGACGGACAGAATATGTCTACCCCAGAGACCCCAGCGGATGCTGACTGTATACAATCTATTACTCTCTGGTGTCAGCCATGTCAGGCTGGAGGGGGGGGTGTAGGACAGGTATGTACAATCTAGTACTCTCTGGTATCAGCCACGTCAGGCTGGGGGGGGGAGGTGACTGTAGGACAGGTATATACAATCTATTACTCTCTGGTATCAGCCATGTCAGGCTGGGGGGGGGGGGTGACTGTAGGACAGGTATATACAATCTATTACTCTCTGGTATCAGCCATGTCAGGTTGGGGGGGGGGGAGGTGACTGTAGGACAGGTATATACAATCTATTACTCTCTGGTATCAGCCATGTCAGGCTGGGGGGGTGACTGTAGGACAGGTATATACAATCTATTACTCTCTGGTATCAGCCACGTCAGGCTGGGGGGGGGAGGTGACTGTAGGACAGGTATATACAATCTATTACTCTCTGGTATCAGCCATGTCAGGCTGGGGGGGGGGGTGACTGTAGGACAGGTATATACAATCTATTACTCTCTGGTATCAGCCATGTCAGGCTGGGGGGGTGACTGTAGGACAGGTATATACAATCTATTACTCTCTGGTATCAGCCATGTCAGGCTGGGGGGGGGTGACTGTAGGACAGGTATATACAATCTATTACTCTCTGGTATCAGCCATGTCAGGCTGGGGGGGGGGGGTGACTGTAGGACAGGTATATACAATCTATTACTCTCTGGTATCAGCCATGTCAGGCTGGGGGGGGGGGTGACTGTAGGACAGGTATATACAATCTATTACTCTCTGGTATCAGCCATGTCAGGCTGGGGGGGGGGTGACTGTAGGACAGGTATATACAATCTATTACTCTCTGGTATCAGCCATGTCAGGCTGGGGGGGGGGGGTGACTGTAGGACAGGTATATACAATCTATTACTCTCTGGTATCAGCCATGTCAGGCTGGGGGGGGGGTGACTGTAGGACAGGTATATACAATCTATTACTCTCTGGTATCAGCCATGTCAGGCTGGGGGGGGGGGGGGGGGGTGACTGTAGGACAGGTATATACAATCTATTACTCTCTGGTATCAGCCATGTCAGGCTGGGGGGGGGGGGTGACTGTAGGACAGGTATATACAATCTATTACTCTCTGGTATCAGCCATGTCAGGCTGGAGGGGGTGACTGTAGGACAGGTATATACAATCTATTACTCTCTGGTATCAGCCATGTCAGGCTGGGGGGGGGGGTGACTGTAGGACAGGTATATACAATCTATTACTCTCTGGTATCAGCCATGTCAGGCTGGGGGGGGGGGGGTGACTGTAGGACAGGTATATACAATCTATTACTCTCTGGTATCAGCCATGTCAGGCTGGGGGGGGGGGGACTGTAGGACAGGTATATACAATCTATTACTCTCTGGTATCAGCCATCTCAGGCTGGGGGGGGGGGTGACTGTAGGACAGGTATATACAATCTATTACTCTCTGGTATCAGCCATCTCAGGCTGGGGGGGGGGGGGTGACTGTAGTGTAGTGTCCCAGAACAGGTGTGCCTCTGAGTTTGTTATGCACCTGGGAAAAGTAACTTACTAAGGTTCTCACAGTAGGATGAAGTAAAGCTGTACTTTTTCCACTAGGTGTCGCTGTTGCACTTATTGTATATTTTATCTCAAGCACAGCTGAAGGAAATATTGGGTTAACTGTGTTATGTCACATGTTTGCTCTTAACTAATCACAGGTGCAGGTCTGTTTCCCTCTTATTCGGCCCTATCACGCCTTTTCTTTTACACACTTGTAATGTACTGGAGGCCTGCAGTAACAGGGTCAGATACCGGCTTTTGAAGAATATAACTTTACTAAAACTAGTAATATGAACAACAACGTACAGTCTTTACATTTAAAAAAGTAGGTTGTTTTGTTAGTTATTAACCCTGTCTTGGGCCGCCGTCTCCCAGGGTTACGGAGAGCACCAGGCCCCACACAATGACTACTTGGGGCAGTAACCTGTGTCTCTTCAGCTGAACCATACACTCCCCTTAGTCTCTTCCCCACAGTGTGGCCCCACTTACTGGTTGGGCTCTGTGCACACTGGTAGCTGTACTCCTCGTGGCCGGCCCTGGCCCTCCTGTCTCCCTGTGGCACACGCTCTGTCAGAGGTCTGTAGCTGTGCAGGTGTCCTGAGCCGCCTCACACCTCGGGTTTTGCCCTTTTCTCAGTCACAGGTCCTGCTGTCACCTCAGTACATATACGTCCAGCTAACACAGCAGCACTTCCTCTATTCTGGGCTTTGAATCTACCCTTCTCCTCTGGGTCCTGACTTCCCTCAGATTGCTGGCCGGGAGGAAAGACTGCGGCCTTACACACACAGCCCCACCAATCCTACACTAGCTAAGGGAACCCTATAAAAAAGGTTAGTCCCTGGTGGGGGTCTTCTAGTTCAGTCAGTGGTGAGAGAGCAACACACAGAGAGACAGTTCCTGCTGCATTGAAGCTAGGGCCTGGTTCAGGCTAGGACCCTTGTCAGGGACCGATGGCTGTCAGGAGGTAACATGTGTACGCTATGGCTGTCAGGAGGTAACATGTGTACCCTATGGCTGTCAGGAGGTAACATGTGTACGCTATGGCTGTCAGGAGGTAACTAGTGTATGCTATGGCTGTCAGGAGGTAACATGTGTACGCTATGGCTGTCAGGAGGTAACTAGTGTATGCTATGGCTGTCAGGAGGTAACATGTGTACGCTATGGCTGTCAGGAGGTAACATGTGTACGCTATGGCTGTCAGGAGGTAACATGTGTACGCTATGGCTGTCAGGAGGTAACTAGTGTATGCTATGGCTGTCAGGAGGTAACATGTGTATGCTATGGCTGTCAGGAGGTAACTAGTGTATGCTATGGCTGTCAGGAGGTAACATGTGTACGCTATGGCTGTCAGGAGGTAACATGTGTACGCTATGGCTGTCAGGAGGTAACATGTGTATGCTATGGCTGTCAGGAGGTAACATGTGTATGCTATGGCTGTCAGGAGGTAACATGTGTATGCTATGGCTGTCAGGAGGTAACATGTGTACGCTATGGCTGTCAGGAGGTAACATGTGTATGCTATGGCTGTCAGGAGGTAACATGTGTACGCTATGGCTGTCAGGAGGTAACATGTGTATCCTATGGCTGTCAGGAGGTAACATGTGTATGCTATGGCTGTCAGGAGGTAACATGTGTATGCTATGGCTGTCAGGAGGTAACATGTGTATGCTATGGCTGTCAGGAGGTAACATGTGTACCCTATGGCTGTCAGGAGGTAACATGTGTATGCTATGGCTGTCAGGAGGTAACTAGTGTATGCTATGGGTGTCAGGAGGTAACACGTGTATGCTATGGGTGTCAGGAGGTAACATGTGTACGCTATGGCTGTCAGGAGGTGACGTGTGTATGCTATGGCTGTCAGGAGGTAACATGTGTATGCTATGGCTGTCAGGAGGTAACATCATACCTCCCAACTTTTGCAAAGAGCAAAGAGGGACATGTGCGCCGTGGTCCCCATAGCCACGCCCCCATAGTGACCCTCCATAGCCACGCCCCCATAGCGACCCTCCATAGCCACGCCCCCCATAGCAACCTTCCATAGCCACTCCCCTAGTCACCACATGCTGCTGACTGAATAGTGCCTTATACAGTATCCAATCCCGCCAAAAATGCCCTATATAGTATCCAATCCCCCATTATAGTGCCCCACATAGTATCCAATCCCCCTATATAGTGCCCCACATAGTATCCAATGCCCCCATATATGCCCCACATAGTATCCAATGCCCCCATATAGTGCCCCACATAGTGTCCAATCCCCATATAGTGCCCCACATAGTATCCAATGCCCCCATATAGTGCCCCACATAGTGTCCAATGCCCCCATATAGTGCCCCACATAGTATCCAATCCCCATATAGTGCCCCACATAGTATCCAATGCCCCCATATAGTGCCCCACATAGTATCCAATGCCCCCATATATGCCCCACATAGTATCCAATGCCCCCATATATGCCCCACATAGTATCCAATGCCCCCATATAGTGCCCCACATAGAATCCAATCCCCCACATAGTGTCCAATCCCCCACATAGTGCCCCACATAGTATCCAATCCCCCATATAGTGCCCCACATAGTAGCCAATCCCTCCATATAGTGCCCCACATAGTAGCCAATCCCCCATATAGTGCCCCACATAGTATCCAATCCCCCATATAGTGCCCCACATAGTAGCCAATGCCCCCATATAGTGCCCCACATAGTAGCCAATCCGCCATAGAGTGCCCCACATAGTAGCCAATCCCCCCATATAGTGCCCCACATAGTAGCCAATCCCCATATAGTGCCCCACATAGTAGCCAATCCCCATATAGTGCCCCACATAGTAGCCAATGCCCATATAGTGCCCCACATAGTAGCCAATCCCCTATATAGTGCCCACATAGTAGCCAATGCCCATATAGTGCCCCACATAGTAGCCAATCCCCTATATAGTGCCCACATAGTAGCCAATGCCCATATAGTGCCCCACATAGTGGCCAATCCCCCCACATAGTAGCCAATACCCCATATAGCGGCCCACAGAGTAGCCAATACCCCCCATTAGTGTGGCCCCAGCGGAAAAAAACAATAAACCAGTAACTCACCTGTCCTCCGGTCCCAGCATCTCCTCTCCCGGCAGAGCGCGCACTCCCGTCATCCTCCGGGGCGGGCAGCGGGGTATACAGACACTGACTGTGCCGGAAGTGACCTGCAGCCTCTATCAGGAATCACTTCCGGCACAGTCAGTGACTCTGTACCCCCGCTGCCCGCCCCGGAGGATGACGGGAGTGCGCGCTCTGCCGGGAGAGGAGATGCTGGGACCGGAGGACAGGTGAGTTACTGGTTTATTGGTTTTTCGCTGGGGCCACATATAATGCGGGACATGGGGGGCCGTTCCGGGACCGTGGGACAGCACCCCGAAAACGGGACTGTCCCGCGAAATCCGGGACGGTTGGGAGGTATGGGTAACATGTGTATGCTATGGCTGTCAGGAGGTAACATGTGTATGCTATGGCTGTCAGGAGGTAACACGTGTATGCTATGGCTGTCAGGAGGTAACATGTGTACGCTATGGCTGTCAGGAGGTAACATGTGTATCCTATGGCTGTCAGGAGGTAACATGTGTATGCTATGGCTGTCAGGAGGTAACATGTGTATCCTATGGCTGTCAGGAGGTAACATGTATGCTATGGCTGTCAGGAGGTAACATGTGTATCCTATGGCTGTCAGGAGGTAACATGTGTACGCTATGGCTGTCAGGAGGTAACATGTGTATGCTATGGCTGTCAGGAGGTAACATGTGTATCCTATGGCTGTCAGGAGGTAACATGTGTATGCTATGGCTGTCAGGAGGTAACATGTGTCTCCTATGGCTGTCAGGAGGTAACATGTGTATGCTATGGCTGTCAGGAGGTAACATGTGTCTCCTATGGCTGTCAGGAGGTAACATGTGTATGATATGGCTGTCAGGAGGTAACATGTGTATGATATGGCTGTCAGGAGGTAACATGTGTACGCTATGGCTCTCAGGAGGTAACATGTGTATGCTATGGCTGTCAGGAGGTAACATGTGTATGCTATGGCTGTCAGGAGGTAACATGTGTATGCTATGGCTGTCAGGAGGTAACATGTGTATGCTATGGCTGTCAGGAGGTAACATGTGTATGCTAGGGCTGTCAGGAGGTAACATGTATGCTATGGCTGTCAGGAGGTAACATGTGTACGCTATGGCTCTCAGGAGGTAACATGTGTATGCTATGGCTGTCAGGAGGTAACATGTGTATGCTATGGCTGTCAGGAGGTAACATGTGTATGCTATGGCTGTCAGGAGGTAACATGTGTATGCTATGGCTGTCAGGAGGTAACATGTGTACCCTATGGCTGTCAGGAGGTAACATGTGTATGCTATGGCTGTCAGGAGGTAACATGTGTATGCTATGGCTGTCAGGAGGTAACATGTGTACCCTATGGCTGTCAGGAGGTAACATGTGTACGCTATGGCTGTCAGGAGGTAACATGTGTATGCTATGGCTGTCAGGAGGTAACATGTGTATGCTATGGCTGTCAGGAGGTAACATGTGTACGCTATGGCTGTCAGGAGGTGACATGTGTACGCTATGGCTGTCAGGAGGTAACATGTGTACGCTATGGCTGTCAGGAGGTAACATGTGTATGCTATGGCTGTCAGGAGGTAACATGTGTACGCTATGGCTGTCAGGAGGTAACATGTGTACGCTATGGCTGTCAGGAGGTAACATGTGTACGCTATGGCTGTCAGGAGGTAACATGTGTACGCTATGGCTGTCAGGAGGTAACATGTGTATGCTATGGCTGTCAGGAGGTAACATGTGTATCCTATGACTGTCCCCTCTCTGTATGAAGGGGTCTCTGTATGGGGGGGATCTGTATGTGGGGGGTCTCTCGTGGGGGGGGGGGCTGTATGGTGGGTCTGTATGATGGGGTCTCTCTGGGGGGGGGGGTTGTATGGAGGGGTCTGTCTCTGGGGGGTGGGGGTGTATGGAGGGGTCTCTCTGGGGGGTGTATGGGGGGGTCTCTCTCTTGGGGGTGGGGTGTAGGGAGGGGTCTCTGGGTGGTGGGGGTGTATGGAGGGGTCTCTCTATGGGGGGGGCTCTTGGGGTCTCTCTCTGGGGGTGGGGTGTAGGGAGGGGTCTGTCTCTGGGGGTGGGGGTGTATGGAGGGGTCTCTCTGGGGGGGTGTATGGGGGGGGTCTCTCTCTTGAGGGTGGGGTGTAGGGAGGGGTCTCTCTGGGGGGTGGGGGTGTATGGAGGGGTCTATCTGGGGGGGGGTGTATGGGGGGGTCTCTCTGGGGGGTGGGGGTGTATGGAGGGGTCTATCTGGGGGGGGTGTATGGGGAGGTCTCTCTCTTGGGGGTGGGGTGTAGGGAGGGGTCTCTCTGGGTGGTGGGGGTGTATGGAGGGGTCTCTCTATGGGGGGGGGCTCTGTGTGTCTCTCTCTGGGGGGTGGGGGTGTATGGAGGGGTCTCTCTATGGGGGGGGGCTCTGTGTGTCTCTCTCTGGGGGGTGGGGGTGTATGGAGGGGTCTCTCTATGGGGGGGGGGGCTCTGTGTGTCTCTCTCTGGGGGGTGGGGGTGTATGGAGGGGTCTCTCTATGGGGGGGCTCTGTGGGTCTCTCTCTGGGGGTGGGGTGGGAGGTGTATGGAGGGTCTCTTGGTGTCTCCTGGCTGCACTTCCTCCTAAATCCAGAGAAATGTGGTGGCTCAGCGCGGCCTAACCAGGATGAAGGGCTGATCCTGGGATTACAGGCTTCATCCTCTCTATCCCTTATTTATAAGCCATTTAGGGATTTAAGCTCTGGAGGGACTGGTCAGGCCGGATCATGGTTGCCGATGGCTCCAGGCCTCTGTGTGACTACAAGCGCCATCATTTCCCCAGAGAAGCACAGACCCCCATCCTCCTCCCCCCCTCCCCCCTCCCAGCCTTCACAGTCACCGTCCTTTACCTATAACTCCACCAGATGACGGGGCTATAAAGAGGGAAGGCTGGGGGATTCTAGCTCTGAAACTGCAAAACAATGAATGCTGCTCTGGCAGGGGGAGTTCTAGTCAGAGACCAGTCCTGTTCAGGAGCTGCCGCCTGCCCCCTCACCCCTGCCCCCTCAAGGTGACAGGTGACACAGTTGGGGCAGATGACAGGTGACACAGCCGGGACAGGTTACATAGCCGGGGCAGGTAACAGGTGACACAGTCGGGACAGGTGACACAGTTGGGGCAGGTAACAGGTGGCACAGCCAGGGCAGGTAACAGGTGACACAGCCAGGACAGGTTACATAGTCAGGGCAGGTGACAGGTGACACAGCCGGAGCAGGTAACAGGTGACGGCCAGGGCAGGTGACAGGTGACACAGCCAGGGCAGGTGACAGGTGACTGGGATGGTCCGTGGCAGGTGACAGGTGACTGGGATGGTCCGGGGCAGGTGACAGGTGACTGGGATGGTCTGGGGCAGGTGACAGGTGACTGGGATGGTCCGGGGCAGGTGACAGGTGACACAGCCGAGGCAGGTGACAGGTGACTGGGATGGTCCGGGCAGGTGACAGGTGACTGGGATGGTCCGGGGCAGGTGACAGGTGACTGGGATGGTCTGGGGCAGGTGACAGGTGACTGGGATGGTCCGGGGCAGGTGACTGGGATGGTCCGGGGCAGGTGACAGGTGACACAGCCGAGGCAGGTGACAGGTGACTGGGATAGTCCGGGGCAGGTGACAGGTGACACAGCCGAGGCAGGTAACAGGTGACTGGGATGGTCCGGGGCAGGTGACAGGTGACTGGGATGGTCCGGGGCAGGTGACAGGTGACACAGCCGAGGCAGGTGACAGGTGACTGGGATGGTTCGGGACAGGTGACTGGGATGGTCCGCGGCAGGTGACAGGTGACTGGGATGGTCCGGGGCAGGTGACAGGTGACACAGCCGAGGCAGGTGACAGGTGACTGGGATAGTCCGAGGCAGGTAACACGGCTGGGGCAGATAAGTAGCTTTTGGATGCCCCACAGCCTAATAAAAAGATAATAGGCAAGACTGTATAATGGGGAGGTGGCTGCCCCCCTGTGGTCAGTGCTGGAATTACAGCCAGACAAACTCCTCTCAGCTCAGCAGATACACAGCTCAGCAGATACACAGCTCAGCAGACAGTATATCACATGACAAGATTAGATACACAGCTCAGCAGACAGTATATCACATGACAAGATTAGATACACAGCTCAGCAGACAGTATAACACATATTAGGCTTAGATACACAGCTCAGCAAACATTATTACACGTGACAGGATTAGATACACAGCTCAGCAGAGAATATCAGACATGATAGGCTTAGATACACAGCTTAGCAGACAGTATCACTCATGATAGGATTAGATATGGGCAGATTAGCAGGCAGTATCACACATGATCGGATTAGATACAGCTGGTAGTATCACACAATCATCTTACATAAAACGGTTCAGACAGAGTCACACGCGATACGCCTAGATAAAGTACAAACAGTATCACACATGATAGGCTTAGATACAAAGACTCAGTAGATAGTATCACACATGATAGGCTTAGATACAGTGGTTCAGCAGACAGTATCACACATGATAGGCTTAGATACAGTGGCTGCCTCTCTCCATGGAATCCTCCATCCTTCTCTCTCCTATCTGCTGATTGGCTGAAGAGATGGGGGGAGGAGCTTGAGCTGTGGCTGTGGTGGCAGGAGAACAGGAGGAGCCTGGACAGGTGAGTATGATCTCAGCCGCCATCACTATTACACATCCCTCTCTCTATTATACGGAGATATCTGCCCAATGTTCTAATATACTAATAATAATCATATAACGGAAGCCTCAGAGGACGACCAGGTCACATGATGGCCGCACCGAGGTAACAGACCCCCAATATCAGGGAGAAGAGGCCATGCCGTGGTGTCCTGATCCCCGGTGATGAAGTGTCGGAGGATCGGCCGGTCACCTGCTAGATGGGGAAGTGTGACGCCACTCTGGTGGTGGTTGGCCAAGATACAGCCAGACCTTAAAGGGGAAGTCCAGGCAAAATAATTTTAAGATATTTTATTGCCCAACAAAAGTTATGAAAACTACTAATAGACACTTATAGGAGACGCAGCTATAGAGCATATTCCCTGCACTTCCTAGAGCATGGCGTGTTCAGGTCCCTGCAGCTACTACAGCACGGCGTGTTCAGGTCCCTGCACTTACTACAGCACGGCGTGTTCAGGTCTCTGCACTTACTACAGCACGGCGTGTTCAGGTCTCTGCACTTACTACAGCACGGCGTGTTCAGGTCTCTGCACTTACTACAGCACGGCGTGTTCAGGTCTCTGCACTTACTACAGCATGGCGTGTTCAGGTCTCTGCACTTACTACAGCACGGCGTGTTCAGGTCTCTGCACTTACTACAGCACGGCGTGTTCAGGTCTCTGCACTTACTACAGCACGGCGTGTTCAGGTCTCTGCACTTACTACAGCACGGCGTGTTCAGGTCCCTGCAGCTACTACAGCATGGCGTGTTCAGGTCCCTGCAGCTACTACAGCATGGCGTGTTCAGGTCCCTGCACTTACTACAGCACGGCGTGTTCAGGTCCCTGCAGCTACTACAGCATGGCGTGTTCAGGTCCCTGCAGCTACTACAGCACGGCGTGTTCAGGTCCCTGCACTTACTACAGAACGGCGTGTTCAGGTCCCTGCAGCTACTACAGCATGGCGTGTTCAGGTCTCTGCACTTACTACAGCACGGCGTGTTCAGGTCTCTGCACTTACTACAGCACGGCGTGTTCAGGTCTCTGCACTTACTACAGCACGGCGTGTTCAGGTCTCTGCACTTACTACAGCACGGCGTGTTCAGGTCTCTGCACTTACTACAGCACGGCGTGTTCAGGTCTCTGCACTTACTACAGCACGGCGTGTTCAGGTCTCTGCACTTACTACAGCACGGCGTGTTCAGGTCCCTGCAGCTACTACAGCATGGCGTGTTCAGGTCTCTGCACTTACTACAGCATGGCGTGTTCAGGTCTCTGCACTTACTACAGCATGGCGTGTTCAGGTCTCTGCACTTACTACAGCATGGCGTGTTCAGGTCTCTGCACTTACTACAGCATGGCGTGTTCAGGTCCCTGCAGCTACTACAGCATGGCGTGTTCAGGTCCCTGCACTTCCTACAGCATGGCGTGTTCAGGTCTCTGCACTTACTACAGCATGGCGTGTTCAGGTCCCTGCACTTACTACAGCATGGCGTGTTCAGGTCCCTGCACTAACTACAGCACGGCGTGTTCAGGTCTCTGCACTTACTACAGCATGGCGTGTTCAGGTCTCTGCACTTACTACAGCACGGCGTGTTCAGGTGCCTGCACTAACTACAGCATGGCGTGTTCAGGTCCCTGCACTTACTACAGCATGGCGTGTTCAGGTCTCTGCAAAGTTGGTGATGTCACGTCACATAAACTGCCAACTCCTGCTGCAGCGGTGGAACAGACTGGAGCAGCAGGAGTTGGCAGTTTATGTGACGTGGCATCACCAACTTTACAGAGACCTGAACACACCATGCTGTAGTAAGTGCAGGGACCTGAACACGCCATGCTGTAGGAAGTGCAGGGACCTGAACACACCATGCTGTAGTAAGTGCAGGGACCTGAACACGCCATGCTGTAGGAAGTGCAGGGACCTGAACACGCCATGCTGTAGTAGCTGCAGGGACCTGAACACGCCATGCTGTAGGAAGTGCAGGGACCTGAACACGCCATGCTGTAGTAAGTGCAGAGACCTGAACACGCCATGCTGTAGTAAAAAAAGGAGAGAAGGTAGAGGCTGTGGATGGAGAGGAGAGGTAGAGGCTGCGGATGGAGGGGAGAGAAGAGGCTGCGGATGGAGAGGAGAGAAGAGGCTGCGGGTGGAGAGGTAGAGGTAGAGGCTGCGGATGGAGAGGAGAGGTAGAGGCTGCGGATGGAGAGGAGAGGTAGAGGCTGCGGATGGAGAGGAGAGGTAGAGGCTGCGGATGGAGAGGAGAGGTAGAGGCTGCGGATGGAGAGGAGAGGTAGAGGCTGCGGATGGAGAGGAGAGGTAGAGGTTGCTGATGGAGAGGAGAGGTAGAGGCTGCGGATGGAGAGGAGAGGTAGAGGCTGCGGATGGAGAGGAGAGGTAGAGGCTGCGGGTGGAGAGGTAGAGGTAGAGGTTGCTGATGGAGAGGAGAGGTAGAGGCTGCGGATGGAGAGGAGAGGTAGAGGCTGCGGATGGAGAGGAGAGGTAGAGGCTGCGGATGGAGAGGAGAGGTAGAGGCTGCGGGTGGAGAGGAGAGGTAGAGGCTGCGGGTGGAGAGGAGAGGTAGAGGCTGCGGGTGGAGAGGAGAGGTAGAGGCTGCGGATGGAGAGGAGGGGTAGAGGCGTCATGAACAGGATCCAAACCTCGCTGCTGCCTACATACGGTATTTTCTGGCGTATAAGGCGCCCCCGGACTTTTAGGAAGATAGTCAGGGCTCCGCCTTTTATGCCTTTTATGCTGGAAAATGTTAACCCCTGCCTGACCATAGCCCTGTCACGTACACTGACTGCGGCGGGGATCTCCTAAGCTATTCCAGACAGCCGAGTGTTTCTGAGCTTCTCCAATGAGACGCTCGGCCGCCTGGGATAGCTTCGGTGATCTCCGGCACAGTCAGTGTACGTCACACTACATGCACCGGGAACGGGACAGGAGACGCGCGGAGGCCGGGAACGGACCCCAGGTGAGTTACCTGTTTGTTTTTTTTATAGTGGTCGCTCCATACGGTGGGGATGCGAACATTTTTAGCTCCCCCAACATATGGGACGACCATTCCCGGCGTATAGGACGACCCCCAACGCCTAAGAAGATTTGTTGGGGTTAAAAAGTCATCTTATATGCCGGAAAGAACAGTTTTCTGCGGGAAAATCTGCAATTGATGTGTTTGTGTGGTGCGTACTTGGTGGGATTTTTGTGCGTTTTGCGTGCAGTACACTCTGGACATTGTCTCCCTGTGACGTGTTTCCCGCCAATACTGCTCAGAGCTCTCGTAAGCCCGCTCGAGAGAAAAGAGGGGACTGTGTTTGTCCGACGCCTAACCTCTTTGCCCTAAAGATAACTAGTGCTCCAACCAGGATTCTAAAAGTGTGTGGGGGGGGCACCTCTATTGAGGAAGGAATGTGTTTTTGTGCTAAAGTGTTTTTTCGCCCCGCTGGGGTTGTGCTACAGTGGGTCGGCGCAGTCATCCATTTTTCACTGCGCCATCAGTGATGGTACCGCCCACAAAGGAGTTGACTACCAAAGCCAGCAAGTTCCCTTCAAGTGCAAGTCCCGCCCACAGGCAGAACCTAAAGTCAAGGGACTGTTTCCAGGGGGACCCCTGAAGGTGCGACACCCTTCCGCTGACGTCACTGGCGCGGCTGCGCTGGGCCACTCTGCTGAGAGTAGTAGTAGGTGGTAGTACTGGGTAGGGACCCTGTTAGCCACTTGCCTGATGGTAGTCACGGTATGGGCACGAGGGATAGCAGCTGTAGGGCACCAATGATCACACCAATGCCAAGGGTCAGAAACAACGGTAGTTGTGTATTTATTGTAACGGTGGTAACTAGTAGCAACAGTCTCTCCGGATGCAACCGGGAATAAGGCAATCTTGGATAAAGCAGAGTAATGGGTGATGCTGCAATAGGCTGAGATGATAGCGTGCTGGATGATGGGAGTAGTAGTGATACTGAGGATAAGATGCTGGGTGGAATGGAACGGAGATGAATACTTGCTGTTGATGATTAGAGAAGATGATGAGAGGAACGACTGAAGAACGGCACCCAGATCTTGTGGTTAGGATGAGAATCTTGAGAACTTGAGAATAGAACACAGCCAGGAACACTTCTAGTCAGTGCCGCAGCAGGTACCGCAGGGTTGCGGCCTTGTGACACAGGAGCAGCAGCAACACACAACCTTCTCCCCTGAAGGTGGAGAGAAGACTGAGGTAGGACAGGAAGTCACATGGTATTCCCAGCCAAAGCTCGATGGCCATTGGGGTTACCATGGAAGCAGGGAACAGTTACGGGACATCCAGCCATTGCATCATCACACCATTAGGACATATGGGACTGAATATACATGAGAAGTACCATACTTGAACACTGGGGGGCGACATAATACCATTAGGCACTGATAACTGAATATGCCTGAGAAATAAATGAAATAGCAGACCTGAACACTGAGAGGGGTGACACAATACACAGTTTGCAGTGGACCATAGCTTTCCAGAACAGAGGCAATAAAATACTGACTGACTCAGATATAAGGATACACTTGGAAAAAACAACAAGAGAAGGAACTCTGTTCTGGGACACTGCACCGCCATCTTGAAAGAGTCCGTTGTCCATAGACTTACACAGTGCTTTCACCTACCGGAAGTGACAACTACGTGGCAGATGCTGATAAGATGGCGGGCAGTGAGCAGCACATGTTGGACGTCACCACTAAAGTGATCTCGGAGATCGTCGGAGCCCTGGCCTGCTGGTCAGACACAACCTCCTCCAGATCCCGCGACCACAAGCCCGGCGCTGCCACTACGTCCTCTGGCTACGGCTCTGACTACTTCAGGTTCCATGGTCCAGAGGATGAGAACAATGTGTAGGTCACCGTTTGTGAGGCGAAGGGATGAGGAAGGTCACAAGTATTCTCATGCCAAGCCGCTGCCTAGACCTCCCCTGCCACAGTGGCTCCTCGGGGGTGAAACAGAGGTGCTGCAGGAGCTGCCTCCTGACTTCTATAGAAGCTCCAGCGCCGGAGGAAGAAGAGACCAAGCCGGACCCCCACCTGGTGGTGTCAGCGCTGCCCCATATAGATAACCCAGGTACCAGGCGGGTAACCCCTGCTGAGATGGAGAAGGAATTCATCTGGCACTTTGAGAGGCCGCGTCCAGGTCATGTGCTCACTGTACACCTTGGTATATTCCTTGGGGGTGCAGTTTCCACACTGGGGTCACTTGTGGGTGGATTCTGCTGTCTTGGCTTTGTACACATGACATGGCCTCCGTCCTCCATTCCGGCCAAATCCAGCTCCCAAAAGCCAAATGGTGCTCCTTCCCCTTGGAGGCTTGCCCTGAGCTCGCACCCATGCCAGTGTCCGCACAGTGCTGCCTTACCACTCACGGACCCCTGCCAGCCCCCTGAATCTCCCACTCCTGCAACTTCACCACCCGGCTCAGGAATGGTCAGCCAGTGAGTCCGTGGGGCCGGACCCGGCTGCAGTGACTGGCTGAGTGGGACCTTCCTGCCAGGCCGCGATGATACCAGAACCCAGGAGAGACTGGAGCCCGTATGGTGAGAGCGACCATGTGACGGGGCTGCGAGGGCGAGGGGACCCACCAGGAGGCGTCAGGAGACTTGGGGACCCCTCTAATGCAAGGCCAGGCAGCACATGGGAAGGGAACCTTTGTTACCGAGGATTATAGAAGAAACGTCATCACTATGGAGGCCCAAATAATAGGGCACCACAAACCCCTATGTCCCCTACAGAGTGACCACTCCATTCTTTGGGGGTTTCCAGGTTGGGGTATGTGCTATAGTGGGTCTGCTGCGCTAAACTCATATAGTGTCCAGATACACGGCCACCAGTGGGCGCTCATATAGTGTCCAGATACACGGCCACCAGTGGGCGCTCATATAGTGTCCAGATACACGGCCACCAGTGGGCGCTCATATAGTGTCCAGATACACGGGCACCAGTGGGCGCTCATATAGTGTCCAGATACACGGCCACCAGTGGGCACTCATATAGTGTCCAGATACACGGCCACCAGTGGGCACTCATATAGTGTCCAGATACACGGCCACCAGTGGGCGCTCATATAGTGTCCAGATACACGGCCACCAGTGGGCGCTCATATAGTGTCCAGATACACGGGCACCAGTGGGCGCTCATATAGTGTCCAGATACACGGCCACCAGTGGGCGCTCATAGTGTCCAGATACACAGCCACCAGTGGGCGCTCATATAGTGTCCAGATACACGGCCACCAGTGGGCACTCATATAGTGTCCAGATACACAGCCACCAGTGGGCGCTCATATAGTGTCCAGATAAACGGCCACCAGTGGGCGCTCATATAGTGTCCAGATACACAGCCACCAGTGGGCGCTCATATAGTGTCCAGATAAACGGCCACCAGTGGGCGCTCATATAGTGTCCAGATACACGGCCACCAGTGGGCGCTCATATAGTGTCCAGATACACGGCCACCAGTGGGCGCTCATATAGTGTCCAGATACACGGCCACCAGTGGGCGCTCATATAGTGTCCAGATACACGGCCACCAGTGGGCGCTCATATAGTGTCCAGATACACGGCCACCAGTGGGCGCTCATATAGTGTCCAGAAACACGGCCACCAGTGGGCGCTCATATAGTGTCCAGATACACGGCCACCAGTGGGCGCTCATATAGTGTCCAGATACACGGCCACCAGTGGGCGCTCATATAGTGTCCAGATAAACGGCCACCAGTGGGCGCTCATATAGTGTCCAGATACACGGCCACCAGTGGGCGCTCATATAGTGTCCAGATACACGGCCACCAGTGGGCGATCATATAGTGTCCAGATACACGGCCACCAGTGGGCGCTCATATAGTGTCCAGATAAACGGCCACCAGTGGGCGCTCATATAGTGTCCAGATAAACGGCCACCAGTGGGCGCTCATTCAGTGTCCAGATAAACGGCCACCAGTGGGCGCTCATATAGTGTCCAGATACACAGCCAACCAGTTGGCGCTCATATAGTGTCCAGATACACGGCCACCAGTGGGCGCTCATTCAGTGTCCAGATACACGGCCACCAGTGGGCGCTCATATAGTGTCCAGATACACGGCCACCAGTGGGCGCTCATATAGTGTCCAGATACACGGCCACCAGTGGGCGCTCATATAGTGTCCAGATACACGGCCACCAGTGAGCGCTCATAAAGTGTCCAGATACACGGCCACCAGTGGGCGCTCATTCAGTGTCCAGATACACGGCCACCAGTGGGCGCTCATAAAGGGTCCAGATACACGGCCACCAGTGGGCACTCATATAGTGTCCAGATACACGGCCACCAGTGGGCGCTCATATAGTGTCCAGATACACGGCCACCAGTGGGCGCTCATATAGTGTCCAGATACACGGCCACATCATAGTAACCTGTTATCTCTACTCCCATCTGCTGGACACTCTGTGATATTACATCCACATCATAGTAATCTTATATCTCTACTCCCACCTGCTGGACACCCTGTGATATTACATCTACATCATAGTAACCTGATATCTCTACTCCCACCTACTGGACACTCTGTGATATTACATCTACATCATAGTAACCTGTTATCTCTACTCCCACCTGCTGGACACTCTGTGATATTACATCTACATCATAGTAACCTGTTATCTCTACTCCCACCTGCTGGACACCCTGTGATATTACATCTACATCATAGTAACCTGTTATCTCTACTCCCACCTGCTGGACACTCTGTGATATTACATCTACATCATAGTAACCTGTTATCTCTACTCCCACCTGCTGGACACCCTGTGATATTACATCCACATCATAGTAACCTGATATCTCTACTCCCACCTGCTGGACACTCTGTGATATTACATCCACATCATAGTAACCTGATATCTCTACTCCCACCTACTGGACACTCTGTGATATTACATCCACATCATAGTAATCTTATATCTCTACTCCCTCCTGCTGGACACTCTGTGATATTACATCCACATCATAGTAACCTGTTCTCTCTACTCCCACCTGCTGGACACTCTGTGATATTACATCCATATCATAGTAATCTTATGTCTCTACTCCCACCTGCTGGACACTCTGTGATATTACATCCACATCATAGTAACCTGTTATCTCTACTCCCACCTGCTGGACACTCTGTGATATTACATCTACATCATAGTAACCTGATATCTCTACTCCCATCTGCTGGACACTCTGTGATATTACATCTACATCATAGTAACCTGATATCTCTACTCCCATCTGCTGGACACTCTGTGATATTACATCCACATCATAGTAACCTGCTATCTCTACTCCCACCTGCTGGACACTCTGTGATATTACATCCACATCATAGTAACCTGTTATCTCTACTCCCACCTGCTGGACACTCTGTGATATTACATCTACATCATAGTAACCTGATATCTCTACTCCCATCTGCTGGACACTCTGTGATATTAGATCCACATCATTGTAACCTGATATCTCTACTCCCATCTGCTGGACACTCTGTGATATTACATCCACATCATAGTAACCTGTTATCTCTACTCCCACCTGCTGGACACTCTGTGATATTACATCCACATCATAGTAACCTGATATCTCTACTCCCACCTGCTGGACACTCTGCGATATTACATACACATCATAGTAACCTGTTATCTCTACCCCCACCTGCTGGACACTCTGTGATATTACATCCACATCATAGTAACCTGATATCTCTACCCCCACCTGCTGGACACTCTGCGATATTACATACACATCATAGTAACCTGTTATCTCTACCCCCACCTGCTGGACACTCTGTGATATTACATCTACATCATAGTAATCTTACATCTCTACTGCCACCTGCTGGACACTCTGTGATATTACATCCATATCATAGTAACCTGATATCTCTACTCCCATCTGCTGGACACTCTGTGATATTACATCTACATCATAGTAACCTGTTATCTCTACTCCCACCTGCTGGACACTCTGTGATATTACATCTACATCATAGTAACCTGATATCTCTACTCCCATCTGCTGGACACTCTGTGATATTACATCTACATCATAGTAATCTTACATCTCTACTGCCACCTGCTGGACACTCTGTGATATTACATCTACATCATAGTAATCTTATATCTCTACTCCCACCTGCTGGACACTCTGTGATATTACATCTACATCAGAGTAACCTGTTATCTCTACTGCCACCTGCTGGACACTCTGTGATATTACATCTACATCATAGTTATCTTACATCTCTACTCCCACCTGCTGGACACTCTGTGATATTACATCACTACCTGTTATATGACCTATGGTATCACCAGTGACTCAGTCAGTATAACATCTCCATATAAGCACCTTATAGTCCCACATATAACACTTGTATGGTCGGACGAGGCTTGTAAACACACAGGATGGCGGCAGAGATGAGACGCTGAGTCAGCAGGAACCAGACATTTAATGGAGGTGAAAGGTAAAACTTAATGGAGGTAAAAGGGAATGCCCAACAGCCCCGCCCCCCCCACAGAGCAGGTGATGAGGAGGCTGTATATACCAGGTGTATACCCTGACAGCAGGGAGCCCCCCACAGAGCAGGTGATGAGGAGGCTGTATATACCAGGTGTATACCCTGACAGCAGGGAGCTCCCCACAGAGCAGGTGATGAGGAGGCTGTATATACCAGGTGTATACCCTGACAGCAGGGGGCCCCCCACAGAGCAGGTGATGAGGAGGCTGTATATACCAGGTGTATACAGGTGATGAGGACGCTGTATATACCACATGTACGGGGTCCTGTGTACTATGCGTATACCCCGGGGGACAACACCTCATGGCCGCCATCTTTACCGCACACACTCAGGTATTGGACATTTTATTCTGAAATCTCAATAATGAATTAAAGTGAAATGAAAAGTTGTGAGGATGGTGAGAGCAGTATGCTGGGAGTAGTAGTACAATCACATTACAGGGCAGTATGCTGGGAGTAGTAGTACAATCACATTACAGGGCAGTATGCTGGGAGTAGTAGTACAATCACATTACAGAGCAGTATGCTGGGAGTAGTAGTACAATCCCATTAGAGGGGTCATACAGGGTAGCGTGGGCTGAGGACGCCCTCTAGATCCAGATGTCAGAGCTGCAGTCGCCGCCCGGATAGCGACACTCGTGAGCCAAGACCGGACCATCCGGCTCCTTCCCAAAATCCACCAGGAAGTCGGGATTCAGCTGGAGACCCCCCTTGTCTGTGTCCACATCAATCTGCAGCATGACAGAGCCGTCCCTGAGGTGAAGACATGGAGGGGATTAGACACAGCATGTACCACAGATGTATCCACTTCCAGCAGCCTGTATCTAATCCCACCATAGAGCGGACACTTACCGGATCATGTCGGGGTAGAACTGCTTGTCCCATCCGCTGTACAGAGAGGTGGTGACATAGAGCCGCCTCCCGTCCAGGCTGAGCTGGATCATCTGAGGACCCCCGGGGACCCTCCGACCCTGCAAGACACACAGGACAGGATGTGAGGGGGAGGACCGAGGTGATATTGGAGGGGGGGCGGTAATATGATGTCGGGGCCGGGTGATGTGAGGGGGGCTGTAGGGGGGGATGATGTGAGGGGGGATGATGTGAGGGGGGCGGGTGATGTGGGGGGGGGATGATGTGGGGGGGGGGATGATGTGAGGGGGGCTGTGGGGGGGGGGAATGATGTGAGGGCGGCTGTGGGGGGGGGATGATGTGAGGGGGGCTGTGGGGGGGGGGATGATGTGAGGGGGGGCTGTGGGGGGGGGGAGCGGGTGATGTGGCGGGGGGATGATGTGAGGGAGGCTGTGGTGGGGGCCGGGTGATGTAAGGGGGGCTGTGGTGGGGGGGGGCTGGGTGATGTGAGAGGGGCTGTGGGGGGGGGGGGGGCTGGGTGATGTGGGGGGGGGGGGCCGGGTGATGTGAGGGGGGCTGGGTGATGTGAGAGGGGCTGTGGAGGGGGCTGGGGTGATGTGAGGGGGGCTGTGGGGGGGGGCCGGGTAATGTGAGGGGGGCTGTGGGGGGGGGCCGGGTAATGTGAGGGGGGCTGTGGGGGGGGGGGGGCGGGTAATGTGAGAGGGGCTGTGGGGGGGGGCCGGGTAATGTGAGAGGGGCTGTGGGGGGTCTGGGTGATGTTAAGAGGTCGGGGGTCTGCAGGTTACTCACCTTTACTATCACTGGGTCAGGATGACTTTTCAGCTCCTTGTCTTCCAGCACAGTCACCGGACCCCCACTCAGGACGCTGCCCCCTAGGAATATCTGCAGATAGAAGAACACATGGAGGGTGAGCGGCTATCAGGAGCACAGTGCCTCCCGGAGGTGTCACATGACTGTGGGCAGTGTCTCTGGGGTCACATGACTGCAGATACCGCCCCAGTGTCTCTGGGGTCACGTGACTGCGCCCTCCAGTGTCTCTGGGGTCACGTGACTGCGCCCTCCACTGCCCCCGGGGTCGCCTACCTGTCCCACCATTTTGGGGTGACGGCTGTCAGTGATGTCATACTGCCTGATGTCACCGTGCAGCCAGTTACTGAAGTACAGGAAGCGGTCGTCCAATGAGAGCAGGATATCAGTGATCAGACCTGTGGGGGGCAGCAGAGAGGGGGTTACTGTGCCCCAAATCATTTTATAGGCGACCAATCACAACCCAGGTGTCACTGACCAGTCACATGATCCAGCAACCAGAATAAGCAACAGCGCCACCACATGCACCTACTGTGTACGACATATACAATAACATCCTGGATGTGGGGACATTATATGGCGACAGGGCACCCTGGATATTATAAGTGGGGCGGGGCACCCCGGATATTATAAGTGGGGCGGGGCACCCTGGATATTACAAGTGGGGCGGGGCACCCTGGATATTACAAGTGGGACGGGGCACCCTGGATATTATAAGTGGGGCGGGGCACCCCGGATATTATAAGTGGGGCGGGGCACCCTGGATATTACAAGTGGGGCGGGGCACCCTGCATATTATAAGTGGGGCGGGGCACCCTGGATATTACAAGTGGGGCGGGGCACCCTGCATATTATAAGTGGGGCGGGGCACCCTGCATATTATAAGTGGGGCGGGGCACCCTGGATATTACAAGTGGGGCGGGGCACCCTGGATATTACAAGTGGGGCGGGGCACCCTGGATATTACAAGTGGGGCGGGGCACCCTGCATATTATAAGTGGGGCGGGGCACCCTGGATATTATAAGTGGGGCGGGGCACCCTGGATATTACAAGTGGGGCGGGGCACCCTGGATATTACAAGTGGGGCGGGGCACCCTGCATATTATAAGTGGGGCGGGGCACCCTGGATATTATAAGTGGGGCGGGGCACCCTGGATATTATAAGTGGGGCGGGGCACCCTGGATATTACAAGTGGGGCGGGGTATCCTTAATATTATAAGTGGGACGGGGTATCCTGGATATTATAAGTGGGGCAGAGTCTCCTGGATATCCCTCCCCCCGGGTGTTATACATGGCGATTATATGGATATGTCCTCTGCCCGGTGTTTATGGGGCCGGAGGCGTCTGATGTTCAGGCAGCCGGAGTTTATAGGGTGGTTAAGTGTTTATATGAGCGTGTAAAGCTATTAGCCCCCGGAGCAGATGTGCGCTGTATATCCAGGTATACGGGAGGAATCCAGGCCACAGGCTCTGCACCATGAGAAGCTACACTGCAGAAACAGCAAAGCCAGGTACACCAAACCAGCAGGGGCTGAGGGGACAGGTGAGCTCCTGACAGCTAATGGGGAAGAACAGTGAGTGCAGCTCTGGAGGATGAGACATCATGTATGTAAGAGCAGAATAGTGAGTGCAGCTCTGGAGGATAAAATATGATGCAGCTCAGGGTTCCTCACACAGCACCACTCACCTGGCATCTCAGGTAATGCCCATCCCTGGACCTTCTTGGCCGGCACATGGATCACCTTCTCTGCAGCCCATTTTCCATCCTGAGAAAGGAAGACAAGCGATGTCAGCATGACGGGCAGCATCCTCAGCGCCTCCGGGAGACGGGCGGCATCCTCAGCGCCTCCGGGAGACGGGCGGCATCCTCAGCGCCTCCGGGAGACGGGCGGCATCCTCAGCGCCTCCGGGAGACGGGCGGCATCCTCAGCGCCTCCGGGAGACGGGCGGCATCCTCAGCGCCTCCGGGAGACGGGCGGCATCCTCAGCGCCTCCGGGAGACGGGCGGCATCCTCAGCGCCTCCGGGAGACGGGCGGCATCCTCAGCGCCTCCGGGAGACACACGGTGTGGGGGAGCACTTATGTCTGAGGAGTATTCCCCGGACGAGGTGTTCCCCATATTCGGAGCCCCCGGAATCCCCCCTCAGCCTCACCTTTGCCTTATAGAACCGGAACACCGAGCTGCTGAGGGCGCAGCCGACGAACCCCTCGGCAGCCTCCGGATTGTGCAGGAAGCGGATCTCCAGGGGGATTCTGCCGTCCTCCCCCAGGTCCAGGCTCTGTATACGGGTGCGCTTGCTCCAGTCCCATACATGGATCTGGCGGCCATAGTGCCCTGGAAAACAGAAGCTGCATGAGGCCCAGGATGAAGAATGAGGAGATGGCGGCTCTGAGCGACCATCCTACCTACCTGTTGTTACGTCTTCTACCTTGAATCCGTTCTGAAAAACCTTTGGGGTCCCCCACTCGGTGCTGATCATGACGTTGTGCCGTGGTTGGTACCAGAAGTCGTAGCCGTACGGTGCTGCTTGTCCTTCTACCTCCCAGTTCCCCTTCACTTCAAATGTCTCCCCGTCCAGCAAGACGAAGCCCCCTGAGATGTGGAGCAGAGAGGTGACTGGGGGTGTTGGAGGGCTGTGTCCCTGCTTCATGGAGACCTGTCATACTACCTGGTTGTATTGGGCTTCTCAGTCTGATCTCACATACCTTGTGTTTACAGACTGAGCCCTCCTGTACCAAGACAGCAGTCTTTTCATTATAATAGAAAAGTGCTCCAAAATCCCAGGGGGTCTTCCCTCTGGATGTAGAATCCCAGCTATGAGTATTGTATGGCTTACCTGCAAAACCCCTGCACTCTCTGGAGTCAGAGAGGAGCACAGAAGCATTGCAGGCTAGCACTGGCATACACATAGCTTGGATTCTGCATCGAAGGGATACACCCCCTGGGCTTTTGGAGCACATTTCCATAATAGTAAAAAGACGGCTGTTTTGGCACTGGAAGCTCAGTCTGTAAACACAAGGTATGCGTGATATCAGACTGAGAAGCCCAATACAGCCATATGCAACCACCTAAAACCCTGTGACTTCTGTGCCCACCTTTGCCATTTCCATCAGGGTCTCCCAGGGTGCTGATCATGATTTCCCCGCAGCCCAGGCAGTGAGAGGTGTGCAGATTCCCCAGACCGCACTTCTTCTTCACCTCCTCTGGTTCCACCACCTGCAAAGTGGAGGATTAGACATGGCCGCCATCACCCCGGAGGATGAAGCCTCTGTCGGGGGGGGGGGGGGGGAGGCGGTCAGGTGACACCCACCTTGTGGAGGCGAGGGGCCCGCGGGTCAGTGCCCACATCCACAACGTAGATCCGGGAAGAGATGAGACAAGGCAGGATCAGCTTGTTCCTCACTTTGGAGGGGTCCCCGAAGCAGCTGCTGCAGGTGTTCCAGCCTGAGTGGTGCAGCTCATCGTTCACATTGGGCATGGGCAGACGGTGAATGACCTGGAATACGGAGAACGAGTCCTCACCTGCGCCCACAGGACCCCAGCCTCCCCGGGGGGGATCTACACCCACAGTGTCTAGAACCATGCTGAGGGTGGGGGTCTCTGCGGCTATTACCTGGGAGTACGCGGCAGATCCAGGCTTCACATCCACCGTGGCCAAGTAGTCCGGCTTCTTAATCCCGGTGTTGCGGTAGATACAAGGCACGTAGATCAGCTCCTCCCGGGGACCTGTACATGAGGGGCACAGAACAGGAGAAGAGCAGAGACCCTGGTGTGAGCGGACCCCGACATGACTCCCCTCCACGTGAGCGCCCCCCATGATGGAAATAGAGATGCGATAGAGACCCCAGAGAAGAGTGGACCCGACACGACTCCCCATCCCCCACCCCTGTGTAAGCGGACCCCAACACGACTCCCCATCCCCCACCCCTGTGTAAGCGGACCCCGACATGACTCCCCCACCCCCGTGTCAGCGGAACCCGACATGACTCCTCCACCCCTGTGTGAGCGGACCCCGACATGATTTCCCCTCCCTCACCCCAGTGTGAGCGGACCCCGACATGACTCCCCCACCCCTGTGTGAGCGGACCCCGACATGACTCCTCCACCCCTGTGTGAGCGGACCCCGACATGATTTCCCCTCCCTCACCCCAGTGTGAGCGGACCCCGACATGACTCCCCCACCCCTGTGTGAGCGGACCCCGACATGACTCCCCCACCCCTGTGTGAGTGGACCCCGACATGACTCCTCCACCCCTGTGTGAGCGGACCCCGACATGACTCCCCCACCCCTGTGTGAGCGAACCCCGACATGACTTTCAATCCCCCACTTCTTTGTGAGCGGACCCGACATGACTCCCCCTCCCCCACCCCCCTGTCAGTGGACCCCCCAAAGGATATGTGGCTGCTGGGCTGATCCCCTCTGTACCTTTCATGGCGTCCAGAGGCGTCTTGTATCCGGGGCCGCAGGATGATCCGCATTGAGCTGCAGAGGAGAAGACGAGAGTCAGGATGGTGGCGGCTCTGGACATGTATTGGAGTCACCCATGACATCACAGGACCAATCTGTGTCCACGATTCCTGACTTGTACTCTTGGAGGGACCTATGGTTCTGTTCATCCTGATCTTCCTGGTTACTGGGGGGCGGGGGCACTGCATAGTGTGTGGGGGCACTATGAGGAGGTAACTGGTATGTGAGGCACTATTAGGGGGTAACTAGTGTGTGGGGCACTATTAGGGGGTAACTGGTGTGTGGGGCACTATTAGGGGGTAACTGGTGTGTGGGGCACTATTAGGAGGTAACTGGGGTGTGTGGGGCACTATTAGGGGGTAACTAGTGTGTGGGGCACTATTAGGGGGTAACTGGTGTGTGGGGCACTATTAGGAGGTAACTGGGGTGTGGGGCACTATTAGGAGGTAACTAGTGTATGGGGCACTATTAGAGGGTAACTGGTGTGTGGGGCACTATTAGGAGGTAACTGGGGTGTGGGGCACTATTAGGAGGTAACTGGGGTGTGGGGCACTATTAGGGGGTAACTGGTGTGTGGGGCACTATTAGGAGGTAACTGGGGTGTGGGGCACTATTAGGGGGTAACTGGTGTGTGGGGCACTATTAGAGGGTAACTGGTGTGTGGGGCACTATGAGGAGGTAACTGGGGTGTGGGGCACTATTAGGAGGTAACTGGTGTGTGGGGCACTATTAGGAGGTAACTGGTATGTGAGGCACTATTAGGAGGTAACTGGGGTGTGGGGCACTATTAGGGGGTAACTGGGGTGTGGGGCACTATTAGGAGGTAACTGGTGTGTGGGGCACTATTAGGAGGTAACTGGTGTGTGGGGCACTATTAGGAGGTAACTGGGGTGTGGGGCACTATTAGGGGGTAACTGGTGTGTGGGGCACTATTAGGAGGTAACTGGGGTGTTGGGCACTATAAGGAGGTAACTGGGGTGTGGGGCACTATTAGGGGGTAACTAGTGTATGGGGCACTATTAGGAGGTAACTAGTGTATGGGGCACTATTAGGAGGTAACTGGGGTGTGGGGCACTATTAGGAGGTAACTGGGGTGTGGGGCACTATTAGGAGGTAACTGGGGTGTGGGGCACTATTAGGAGGTAACTAGTGTATGGGGCACTATTAGGAGGTAACTGGTGTGTGGGGCACTATTAGGGGGTAACTGGTGTGTGAGGCACTATTAGGAGGTAACTGGTGTGTGGGGCACTATTAGGGGGTAACTGGTGTGTGGGGCACTATTAGGAGGTAACTGGGGTGTGGGGCACTATTAGAGGGTAACTGGTGTGTGGGGCACTATTAGAGGGTAACTGGTGTGTGGGGCACTATTAGGAGGTAACTGGTGTGTGGGGCACTATTAGGAGGTAACTGGTGTGTGGGGCACTATAAGGGGGTGAGTAGTGTATGGGGCACTATTAGGAGGTAACTTGGGTGTGAGGCACTATTAGGAGGTAACTGGGGTGTGGGGCACTATTAGAGGGTAACTGGTGTGTGGGGCACTATTAGAGGGTAACTGGTGTGTGGGGCACTATGAGGAGGTAACTGGGGTGTGGGGCACTATTAGGAGGTAACTGGTGTGTGGGGCACTATTAGGAGGTAACTGGTGTGTGGGGCACTATTAGAGGGTAACTGGTGTGTGGGGCACTATGAGGAGGTAACTGGTGTGTGGGGCACTATTAGGAGGTAACTGGGGTGTGGGGCACTATTAGGAGGTAACTGGTGTGTGGGGCACTATTAGGAGGTAACTGGTGTGTGGGGCACTATTAGGAGGTAACTGGGGTGTGGGGCACTATTAGGGGGTAACTGGTGTGTGGGGCACTATTAGGGGGTAACTGGTGTGTGGGGCACTATTAGGGGGTAACTGGTGTGTTGGGCACTATTAGGGGGTAACTGGTGTGTGGGGCACTATTAGGAGGTAACTGGGGTGTGGGGCACTATTAGGAGGTAACTGGGGTGTGGGGCACTATTAGGGGGTAACTGGTGTGTGGGGCACTATTAGGAGGTAACTGGGGTGTGTGGGGCACTATTAGGGGGTAACTAGTGTGTGGGGCACTATTAGGAGGTAACTAGTGTGTGGGGCACTATTAGGAGGTAACTGGTGTGTGGGGCACTATTAGAGGGTAACTGGTGTGTGGGGCACTATGAGGAGGTAACTGGGGTGTGGGGCACTATTAGGAGGTAACTGGGGTGTGGGGCACTATTAGGAGGTAACTGGTGTGTGGGGCACTATTAGGAGGTAACTGGTGTGTGGGGCACTATTAGGAGGTAACTGGGGTGTGGGGCACTATTAGGGGGTAACTGGTGTGTGGGGCACTATTAGGGGGTAACTGGTGTGTGGGGCACTATTAGGGGGTAACTGGTGTGTTGGGCACTATTAGGGGGTAACTGGTGTGTGGGGCACTATTAGGAGGTAACTGGGGTGTGGGGCACTATTAGGAGGTAACTGGGGTGTGGGGCACTATTAGGGGGTAACTGGTGTGTGGGGCACTATTAGGAGGTAACTGGGGTGTGTGGGGCACTATTAGGAGGTAACTGGTGTGTGGGGCACTATTAGGAGGTAACTGGGGTGTGGGGCACTATTAGGAGGTAACTGGGGTGTGGGGCACTATTAGGAGGTAACTGGGGTGTGGGGCACTATTAGGAGGTAACTGGTGTGTGGGGCACTATTAGGAGGTAACTGGGGTGTGGGGCACTATTAGGAGGTAACTGGGGTGTGGGGCACTATTAGGGGGTAACTGGTGTGTGGGGCACTATTAGGAGGTAACTGGGGTGTGGGGCACTATTAGGGGGTAACTGGTGTGTGGGGCACTATTAGGAGGTAACTGGGGTGTGGGGCACTATTAGGAGGTAACTGGGGTGTGGGGCACTATTAGGAGGTAACTGGGGTGTGGGGACCTATTAGGGGGTAACTGGTTTGTGGGGCACTATTAGGAGGTAACTGGTGTGTGGGGCACTATTAGGGGGTAACTGGTGTGTGGGGCACTATTAGGAGGTAACTGGTGTGTGGGGCACTATTAGGGGGTAAGTAGTGTGTGGGGCACTATAAGGGGGTGAGTAGTGTATGGGGCACTATTAGGGGGTAACTAGTGTATGGGGCACTAAAAGGGGGTGAGTAGTGTATGGGGCACTATTAGGGGGTAACTGGTGTGTGGGGCACTATTAGGGCAGCTAGCAGTGCAGGGGTTAATGGATCCCACTATACGTCTCCAGCTTATTATATGGATACCCCCTCCTCCCGGTTGCATTATGGGAATGTGGATCCGGACACGTAGCAGGGGAGAAGGGAGCGCCGCACACACAGCACCCGGAGAGGAGACAGGACAGTACGAGGGGATACGTGCCGATGTCAGATACATCCTGGATGAGATACAGCTGTGTGGTCTGACCGCAGGCGCCACTATACTGCATGACAATGTACTACAGCAATATACCATCCATATAGGAGTACAGGACATATAATACCGCTATATACCATCCATATAGGAGTACAGGACATATAATACCGCTATATACCATCCATATAGGAGCACAGGACATATACTACCCCTATATACCATCCATATAGGAGCACAGGACATATACTACCCCTATATACCATCCATATAGGAGTACAGGACATATAATACCGCTATATACCATCCATATAGGAGTACAGGACATATAATACCGCTATATACCATCCATATAGGAGTACAGGACATATACCACCGCTATATACCATCCATATAGGAGTACAGGACATATACCACTGCTATATACCATCCATATAGGAGTACTGGACATATACTACAGCTATATACCATCCATATAGGAGTACAGGACATATAATACCGCTATATACCATCCATAAAGGAGCACAGGACATATACCACCGCTATATACCGTCCATATAGGAGCACAGGACATATACCACCGCTATATACCATCCATATAGGAGCACAGGACATATAATACCGCTATATACCATCCGTAAAGGAGTACAGGACATATACCCCCCCCCCCCCCCCCCCCCCCAGGACTGTCACATCTCAGCCACACGGCTGACTCCAGAGAGCAATAGCTTACATGAAGCTAGCAGACACACTATAAACCTATTGCTGAGTAGTAACAGCGTCTTCCTGTGTGGTGCCTGACAGGAGACAGTCAGCATGGCAATGACTGCTGAGTAACCCCAGGTTAGTGCCGTCGGCTGTCATCTGGTGGTTGCACCGCACCACAGAGCACAATCTACCACCGCCATCTCATTGTGGCTGCATGCTCCATGCCGGAGTATTGGTGCAGTGCCAGCTGGATTCTGTTCTGCATGAAGTGGAGGAAAGTTTAGGGGGGTAGAGAGAGGGGAGTAGAGGGGCAGGAGAGGAGGACGGGGCAGGACTCACCCATGGCACAGTCTATCTGTCTCTCCCGGCTGCTGTCTCTTCTCCTCTGGACAGGTCTGGCCACTTCTTTACAAAGTCTGTGGGAAGGAGAGAGTGAGGGGAGGGGGAGGTGCAAACTTTGTAATCATTACATACAGAGAAGTCAGCACAGGAACAAGGGGCACAAACATGGAGCCCCCTGCACAGTAATCTCCTGGGGGGGAGTAGAGACATGGAGCCCCCTGCACAGTAATCTCCTGGGGGGAGGCGGGGGGGTACAGACATGGAGCCCCCTGCACAGTAATCTCCTGGGGGGAGGCGGGGGGTACAGACATGGAGCCCCCTGCACAGTAATCTCCTGGGGGGAGGGGGGGGGGTACAGACATGGAGCCCCCTGCACAGTAATCTCCTGGGGGGAGGGGGGGGTACAGACATGGAGCCCCCTGCATAGTAATCTCCTGGGGGGGGGAGGGGTACAGACATGGAGCCCCCTGCACAGTAATCTCCTGGGGGGAGGGGGGGTACAGACATGGAGCCCCCTGCACAGTAATCTCCTGGGGGGAGGCGGGGGGGTACAGACATGGAGCCCCCTGCACAGTAATCTCCTGGGGGGAGGGGGGGGGGGTACAGACATGGAGCCCCCTGCACAGTAATCTCCTGGGGGGAGGCGGGGGGGTACAGACATGGAGCCCCCTGCATAGTAATCTCCTGGGGGGAGGCGGGGGGGTACAGACATGGAGCCCCCTGCACAGTAATCTCCTGGGGGGCGGCGGGGGGGTACAGACATGGAGCCCCCTGCACAGTAATCTCCTGGGGGGAGGCGGGGGGTACAGACATGGAGCCCCCTGCATAGTAATCTCCTGGGGGGGGAGGGGTACAGACATGGAGCCCCCTGCATAGTAATCTCCTGGGGGGGGAGGGGTACAGACATGGAGCCCCCTGCATAGTAATCTCCTGGGGGGGGAGGGGTACAGACATGGAGCCCCCTGCACAGTAATCTCCTGGGGGGGGGGAGGGGGGGTACAGACATGGAGCCCCCTGCATAGTAATCTCCTGGGGGGGGAGGGGTACAGACATGGAGCCCCCTGCACAGTAATCTCCTGGGGGGAGGGGGGGGGGGGGTACAGACATGGAGCCCCCTGCATAGTAATCTCCGGGGGGGAGGCGGGGGGGTACAGACATGGAGCCCCCTGCATAGTAATCTCCTGGGGGGGAGGGGGGGGGGTACAGACATGGAGCCCCCTGCATAGTAATCTCCTGGGGGGGGAGGGGTACAGACATGGAGCCCCCTGCACAGTAATCTCCTGGGGGGAGGGGGGGGGGTACAGACATGGAGCCCCCTGCATAGTAATCTCCTGGGGGGGGGGGGGGGGGGTACAGACATGGAGCCCCCTGCATAGTAATCTCCTGGGGGGGGAGGGGTACAGACATGGAGCCCCCTGCACAGTAATCTCCTGGGGGGAGGGGGGGGGGTACAGACATGGAGCCCCCTGCACAGTAATCTCCTGGGGGGGGTACAGACATGGAGCCCCCTGCACAGTAATCTCCTGGGTGGAGGGGGGGGGGGTACAGACATGGAGCCCCCTGCATAGTAATCTCCTGGGGGGAGGGGGGGGTACAGACATGGAGCCCCCTGCACAGTAATCTCCTGGGGGGAGGGGGGGGGTACAGACATGGAGCCCCCTGCATAGTAATCTCCTGGGGGGAGGGGGGGGGGTACAGACATGGAGCCCCCTGCACAGTAATCTCCTGGGGGGGGGGTACAGACATGGAGCCCCCTGCACAGTAATCTCCTGGGGGGAGGGGGGGGTACAGACATGGAGCCCCCTGCATAGTAATCTCCTGGGGGGGGGAGGGGTACAGACATGGAGCCCCCTGCACAGTAATCTCCTGGGGGGAGGGGGGGGGTACAGACATGGAGCCCCCTGCACAGTAATCTCCTGGCTCCTCTTCCACACCAAGAATCTCCAGTCTTCGGCATGCTGGGAGTTGTAGTTTTGAAGCAGCTGGAGGAAGTGAATGGCTTATATCACGATATGTAATGTACTGTGCTCCAGGCGCCCCCTGCAGGTGACAATGGATCAAAGCCAGAAGATCTCTTACCTGGAGCCCCTCTAGTCTACAGCCCTGGTGGGGGCCCCAACACGCAGCAAGGATAATATAGCTCCTGGACACTTGCGGAGTCTTCTGGTGGGGGGGCTGGAGGGACGTCGGGGGACCTATGGGGGGGACGTAACAGAGGAACACTGAGTGATCGAGTCCTAACCTCCACACTATGGCTTCTCCCTCCACTGTGGTAACTTCTGACCATAGGAGGAGCTGACCACATGACCAGACTGCCTACTGCTGCTCACCCCACCACTGGAGGGCGCTGTCTGCACAGGTGTATATATACACACAGCCCCCAATGAAACAGAGTGCCCCCCTATAGGAGCCTGCTGCCCTTCAGGATGGGAGCTGCCTGTGTGGACATGAGACCGGCCGCCTGGGTGTATGGACACAATATATAGGCAGCGTAGCAAGCGTAGTCTTATAGAATCCTATGGCTGCATGAGAGGCTGCTGGCAGTGTATGGTATATATAATGAGGAGGTGTATATACAGTGTACGGTATATATAATGAGGAGGTGTATATACAGTGTACGGTATATATGGTGGAGATGTATAAACAGTGTACGGTATATATGGTGGAGGAGTATATACAGTGTACGGTATATATGGTGAGGAGGTGTATAAACAGTGTACGGTATATAGGGCGAGGAGGTGTATATACAGTGTACGGTATATATGGTGAGGTGTATATACAGTGTACGGTATATATGGTGAGGAGGAGTATATACAGTGTACGGTATATATGGTGGAGGAGTATATACAGTGTACGGTATATATGGTGAGGAGGTGTATATACAGTGTACGGTATATATAATGAGGAGGTGTATATACAGTGTACGGTATATAGGGTGAGGAGGTGTATATACAGTGTACGGTATATATGGTGAGGAGGTGTATATACAGTGTACGGTATATAGGGTGAGGAGGTGTATATACAGTGTACGATATATAGGGTGAGCAGGTGTATATACAGTGTACGATATATAGGGTGAGGAGGTGTATATACAGTGTACGGTATATAGGGTGAGGAGGAGTATATACAGTGTACGGTATATATGGTGGAGGAGTATATACAGTGTACGGTATATATGGTGAGGAGGTGTATATACAGTGTACGGTATATATAATGAGGAGGTGTATATACAGTGTACGGTATATATAATGAGGAGGTGTATATACAGTGTACGGTATATAGGGTGAGGAGGTGTATATACAGTGTACGGTATATAGGGTGAGGAGGTGTATGTACAGTGTACGGTATATATGGTGAGGAGGTGTATATACAGTGTACGGTATATATGGTGAGGAGGTGTATATACAGTGTACGGTATATAGGGTGAGGAGGTGTATATACAGTGTACGGTATATATGGTGAGGAGGTGTATATACAGTGTACGGTATATATGGTGAGGAGGTGTATATACAGTGTACGGTATATATGGTGAGGAGGTGTATGTACAGTGTACGGTATATATAATGAGGAGGTGTATATACAGTGTACGGTATATATGGTGGAGGAGTATATACAGTGTACGGTATATATGGTGAGGAGGTGTATATACAGTGTACGGTATATATGGTGAGGAGGTGTATATACAGTGTACGGTATATAGGGTGAGGAGGTGTATATACAGTGTACGGTATATATAATGAGGAGGTGTATATACAGTGTACGGTATATATGGTGAGGAGGTGTATGTACAGTGTACGGTATATAGGGTGAGGAGGTGTATATACAGTGTACGGTATATAGGGTGAGGAGGTGTATGTACAGTGTACGGTATATATGGTGAGGAGGAGTATATACAGTGTACGGTATATATGGTGAGGAGGTGTATATACAGTGTACGGTATATAGGGTGAGGAGGTGTATATACAGTGTACGGTATATATGGTGAGGAGGAGTATATACAGTGTACGGTATATAGGGTGAGGAGGTGTATATACAGTGTACGGTATATATAATGAGGAGGTGTATATACAGTGTACGGTATATATGGTGAGGAGGTGTATGTATATCATGGCTCCGCCAACCAGCTCTCTGTCTCCATCTTGCGGCTGGCGCCGTCTTCAGGCTCCGCCCCTTTTGTCCGCCATCGATCAGTGTCCGGGCGGATGTGACGTCACGCCACTTCCGGCAGAGTCGCAGTGTCATTGTTGGGCCGGCATGATGATGATGGGCAGCGAGATGCGGTTGTTCCCCGGAGGTCCGGCGCCAGGAGAGCTCCACTCCTTCCCGGGCATGGGGCCCCACAGACACACGCTGTGAGTAGTAGGGGGCCGGAGGAGGCAGCCATGTCACTGGGGGCAGAGGACCCCCTTATATTCCGGGGCCCGCTGTACCGGGGAGGGAGGTCAGGACGCTGTACCGGGGAGGGAGGGAGGTCAGGACGCTGTACCGGGGAGGGAGGGAGGTCAGGACGCTGTAGCGGGGAGGGAGGGAGGTCAGGACGCTGTAGCGGGGAGGGAGGGAGGTCAGGACGCTGTAGCGGGGAGGGAGGGAGGTCAGGACGCTGTAGCGGGGAGGGAGGTCAGGACGCTGTAGCGGGGAGGGAGGGAGGTCAGGACGCTGTAGCGGGGAGGGAGGGAGGTCAGGACGCTGTAGCAGGGAGGGAGGTCAGGACGCTGTAGCGGGGAGGGAGGGAGGTCAGGACGCTGTAGCGGGGAGGGAGGGAGGTCAGGACGCTGTAGCGGGGAGGGAGGGAGGTCAGGACGCTGTAGCGGGGAGGGAGGTCAGGACGCTGTAGCAGGGAGGGAGGTCAGGACGCTGTAGCGGGGAGGGAGGGAGGTCAGGACGCTGTAGCGGGGAGGGAGGGAGGTCAGGACGCTGGAGCGGGGAGGGAGGGAGGTCAGGACGCTGTAGCGGGGAGGGAGGTCAGGACGCTGTAGCGGGGAGGGAGGGAGGTCAGGACGCTGTAGCGGGGAGGGAGGGAGGTCAGGACGCTGTAGCGGGGAGGGAGGGAGGTCAGGACGCTGTAGCGGGGAGGGAGGGGAGGGAGGTCAGGACGCTGTAGCGGGGAGGGAGGGAGGTCAGGACGCTGTAGCGGGGAGGGAGGGAGGTCAGGACGCTGTAGCGGGGAGGGAGGGAGGTCAGGACGCTGTAGCGGGGAGGGAGGGAGGTCAGGACGCTGTAGCGGGGAGGGAGGGAGGTCAGGACGCTGTAGCGGGGAGGGAGGGAGGTCAGGACGCTGTAGCGGGGAGGGAGGGAGGTCAGGACGCTGTAGCGGGGAGGGAGGGAGGTCAGGACGCTGTAGCGGGGAGGGAGGGAGGTCAGGACGCTGTAGCGGGGAGGGAGGGAGGTCAGGACGCTGTAGCGGGGAGGGAGGGAGGTCAGGACGCTGTAGCGGGGAGGGAGGGAGGTCAGGACGCTGTAGCGGGGAGGGAGGGAGGTCAGGACGCTGTAGCGGGGAGGGAGGGAGGTCAGGACGCTGTAGCGGGGAGGGAGGGAGGTCAGGACGCTGTAGCGGGGAGGGAGGGAGGTCAGGACGCTGTAGCGGGGAGGGAGGGAGGTCAGGACGCTGTAGCGGGGAGGGAGGGAGGTCAGGACGCTGTAGCGGGAGGGAGGGAGGTCAGGACGCTGTAGCGGGGAGGGAGGGAGGTCAGGACGCTGTAGCGGGGAGGGAGGGAGGTCAGGACGCTGTAGCGGGGAGGGAGGGAGGTCAGGACGCTGTAGCGGGGAGGGAGGGAGGTCAGGACGCTGTAGCGGGGAGGGAGGGAGGTCAGGACGCTGTAGCGGGGAGGGAGGGATGGTCAGGACGCTGTAGCGGGGAGGGAGGGAGGTCAGGACGCTGTAGCGGGGAGGGAGGGAGGTCAGGACGCTGTAGCGGGGAGGGAGGGAGGTCAGGACGCTGTAGCGGGGAGGGAGGGAGGTCAGGACGCTGTAGCGGGGAGGGAGGGAGGTCAGGACGCTGTAGCGGGGAGGGAGGGAGGTCAGGACGCTGTAGCGGGGAGGGAGGGAGGTCAGGACGCTGTAGCGGGGAGGGAGGGAGGTCAGGACGCTGTAGCGGGGAGGGAGGGAGGTCAGGACGCTGTAGCGGGGAGGGAGGGAGGTCAGGACGCTGTAGCGGGGAGGGAGGGAGGTCAGGACGCTGTAGCGGGGAGGGAGGGAGGTCAGGACGCTGTAGCGGGGAGGGAGGGAGGTCAGGACGCTGTAGCGGGGAGGGAGGGAGGTCAGGACGCTGTAGCGGGGAGGGAGGGAGGTCAGGACGCTGTAGCGGGGAGGGAGGGAGGTCAGGACGCTGTAGCGGGGAGGGAGGGAGGTCAGGACGCTGTAGCGGGGAGGGAGGGAGGTCAGGACGCTGTAGCGGGGAGGGAGGGAGGTCAGGACGCTGTAGCGGGGAGGGAGGGAGGTCAGGACGCTGTAGCGGGGAGGGAGGGAGGTCAGGACGCTGTAGCGGGGAGGGAGGGAGGTCAGGACGCTGTAGCGGGGAGGGAGGGAGGTCAGGACGCTGTAGCGGGGAGGGAGGGAGGTCAGGACGCTGTAGCGGGGAGGGAGGGAGGTCAGGACGCTGTAGCGGGGAGGGAGGGAGGTCAGGACGCTGTAGCGGGGAGGGAGGGAGGTCAGGACGCTGTAGCGGGGAGGGAGGGAGGTCAGGACGCTGTAGCGGGGAGGGAGGGAGGTCAGGACGCCCGGCTCCCCCCGGCCCCCATTACCTCCATTAGTTATCGGTACTGTGTACGCGCACCCAGTCAGGTCCCTTTGCGGTTTGGGATTTAGTCACTACCATTTATTATCCAGCACACACTGCTTTCACTTTCGTTTTCTGTACCAGGCCTGTACCACACCCTGTGTGTACAGCTATATATATTACACCTTGTGTATACAGCTATATATATATATATATATATATATATATATATATATATATATATATATATATATATATATATATATATATATATATATATATTACACCTTGTGTATACAGCTAGCTATATATATATATATATATATATATATTACACCTTGTGTATACAGCTATATATATATATATATATATATATATATATATATATATATATTACACCCTGTGTGTACAGCTATATATATTACACCTTGTGTATACAGCTATATATATATATATATATATATATATATATATATATAATATATATATAATTACACCTTGTGTATACAGCTAGCTATATATATATATATATATATTACACCTTGTGTATACAGCTATATATATATATATATATATATATATATATATATATATATATATATATATTACACCCTGTGTATACAGCTATATGTGTGTACAGTCATGGCCAAAAGGTTTGATGATACAAATATATATTTTACAAAGTCTACTGCTTCAGTTTTTAAAATGGCAATTTGGATATACTCCAGAACGTTATACAGAGGGATCAGCACAGCAATTACTTGCACAGTCATTATTTGCTTGGAAAATGAACTTTATCCCCCAAAACACATTTCAACATCATTGCAGCCCTGCCTTATGGTCCTTTTACACGGGACGATTATCGTTCGTTTTTGCACGATAACAGTCGAATTCGAACGATAATCGTACGTGTAAACGCTGCAAATGATCAAACGACAAGTGAGAAATCATTCATTTTGATCTTTCAACATGTTCTTAAATCATCTTTGATCGTTCGCAAAAAATTCGCAGATCGTTCAGTGTAAACATTCTTTCAACGATTTCCCGTATGTGTGAGATAGGCTTAAGCGATCGCATAGTGAATTTTCCGTACAATGTATCGTTCCGTCTAAACGCTGATCGTTATAAAAAAACATCGTTCATTCAAAATCGTTAATCGTACGATCGGGCGAATTATCGCACCGTGTAAAAGTACCATTACAAGGAGCAGCTAACATTGTTTCAGTGATTGCTCCATTATCACAGGTGTGGGTGTTGATGAGGACAGGGCTGGAGATCAATCTGTCATGATTAAAGGAGTACTCCAGGCACCCCCTGTAAAATCTAAACTCCTCCCACACTGGGGGATGGTTACTGGCTTCCTCTCTGTCACATTTCTTCCCCCTCTGGCTGCTCTCGCTGCCCCCTGCACTGTTCTCTGTTCCTGCTGATTACAGCTCCAGCTTCCTGTTTGGACCAGTGCCTGTGTGCTGCATATTCCTACAGTCCCCACAATGCCTTGCTCCCCTGGCCCGCCTCTGTAAACCTCCCACCTCCTCCTCCCACCCACAAACAGTATGTAATGTAGTGGCGGATAGGTTAGAGAGGGGACAGAACATTGAGGTGGGAGGAGAAGGGTCCTGTTGGGGGGAGGATAAGAGCAGTGGATAGGGAGAAGGGTCCTGTGGGGGGAGGATAAGAGCAGTGGATAGGGAGAAGGGTCCTGTGGGGGAGGATAAGAGCAGTGGATAGGGAGAAGGGTCCTGTGGGGAGGATAAGAGCAGTGGATAGGGAGAAGGGTCCTGTGGGGGAGGATAAGAGCAGTGGATAGGGAGAAGGGTCCTGTGGGGGAGGAGGATAAGAGCAGTGGATAGGGAGAAGGGTCCTGTGGGGGGGGGGGGGGGGAGGATAAGAGCAGTGGATAGGGAGGAGGGTCCTGTGGGGGGGGGAGGATAAGAGCAGTGGATAGGGAGGAGGGTCCTGTGGGGGAGGATAAGAGCAGTGGATAGGGAGAAGGGTCCTGTGGGGGAGGATAAGAGCAGTGGATAAGGAGAAGGGTCCTGTGGGGGGAGGATAAGAGCAGTGGATAAGGAGAAGGGTCCTGTGGGGGGAGGATAAGAGCAGTGGATAGGGAGGAGGGTCCTGTGGGGGGGGGGGGGAGGATAAGAGCAGTGGATAGGGAGAAGGGTCCTGTGGGGGAGGATAAGAGCAGTGGATAGGGAGGAGGGTCCTGTGGGGGGGGGGGGGGGAGGATAAGAGCAGTGGATAGGGAGGAGGGTCCTGTGGGGGAGGATAAGAGCAGTGGATAGGGAGGAGGGTCCTGTGGGGGAGGATAAGAGCAGTGGATAGGGAGAAGGGTCCTGTGGGGGGGGGGAGGATAAGAGCAGTGGATAGGGAGGAGGGTCCTGTGGGGGAGGGTAAGAGCAGTGGATAGGGAGAAGGGTCCTGTGGGGGGAGGATAAGAGCAGTGGATAGGGAGAAGGGTCCTGTGGGGGGAGGATAAGAGCAGTGGATAGGGAGAAGGGTCCTGTGGGGGGAGGATAAGAGCAGTGGATAGGGAGAAGGGTCCTGTGGGGGGGGGGATAAGAGCAGTGGATAGGGAGAAGGGTCCTGTGGGGGGAGGATAAGAGCAGAGGATAGGGAGAAGGGTCCTGTGGGGGGAGGATAAGAGCAGTGGATAGGGAGAAGGGTCCTGTGGGGGGAGGATAAGAGCAGAGGATAGGGAGAAGGGTCCTGTGGGGGGAGGATAAGAGCAGTGGATAGGGAGAAGGGTCCTGTGGGGGAGGATAAGAGCAGTGGATAGGGAGAAGGGTCCTGTGGGGGGGGGGAGGATAAGAGCAGTGGATAGGGAGAAGGGTCCTGTGGGGGGAGGATAAGAGCAGTGGATAGGGAGAAGGGTCCTGTGGGGGGAGGATAAGAGCAGTGGATAGGGAGGAGGGTCCTGTGGGGGGTGGATAGGGAGAAGGGTCCTGTGGGGGAGGATAAGAGCAGTGGATAGGGAGAAGGGTCCTGTGGGGGGAGGATAAGAGCAGTGGATAGGGAGAAGGGTCCTGTGGGGGGGGGGGGGGGAGGATAAGAGCAGTGGATAGGGAGAAGGGTCCTGTGGGGGAGGATAAGAGCAGTGGATAGGGAGGAGGGTCCTGTGGGGGGAGGGGGAGGATAAGAGCAGTGGATAGGGAGAAGGGTCCTGTGGGGGAGGATAAGAGCAGTGGATAGGGAGAAGGGTCCTGTGTGTGGGGGGGGGGGGGGCAGGATAAGAGCAGTGGATAGGGAGAAGGGTCCTGTGTGGGGGGGGGGCAGGATAAGAGCAGTGGATAGGGAGAAGGGTCCTGTGGGGGGGGGGGAGGATAAGAGCAGTGGATAGGGAGAAGGGTCCTGTGGGGGAGGATAAGAGCAGTGGATAGGGAGAAGTGTCCTGTGGGGGAGGATAAGAGCAGTGGATAGGGAGAAGTGTCCTGTGGGGGAGGATAAGAGCAGTGGATAGGGAGAAGGGTCCTGTGGGGGGAGGATAAGAGCAGTGGATAGGGAGAAGGGTCCTGTGGGGGGAGGATAAGAGCAGTGGATAAGGAGAAGGGTCCTGTGGGGGGGGGGGGGGAGGATAAGAGCAGTGGATAGGGAGAAGGGTCCTGTGGGGGAGGATAAGAGCAGTGGATAGGGAGAAGGGTCCTGTGGGGGAGGATAAGAGCAGTGGATAGGGAGAAGGGTCCTGTGGGGGAGGATAAGAGCAGTGGATAGGGAGGAGGGTCCTGTGGGGGAGGATAAGAGCAGTGGATAGGGAGAAGGGTCCTGTGGGGGAGGATAAGAGCAGTGGATAGGGAGAAGGGTCCTGTGGGGGGAGGATAAGAGCAGTGGATAGGGAGAAGGGTCCTGTGGGGGGGGGAGGATAAGAGCAGTGGATAGGGAGATTATCCTATTTCTTATAATGAAGGGGTTAAACTCGATGGTAATATAAAGTGTATGGTCACTAATGCCAGAAGTCTAGCAGCAAGATGGGGGAGCTGGAGGCCTGGGTGCTGGAGGAGTCCATTGATGTGGTTGGTGTGACTGAGACATGGCTGGACTCCTCACATGACTGGGCTGTCAATAGTCAGGGATTTACATTGTTCAGAAGGGACGAGGGTGGGCAGAAGGGGAGGAGGAGTATGTCTGTATGGTATAAGGACAGGGTGGGCAGGGGGAGGAGGAGTATGTCTGTATGGTATAAGGACAGGGTGGGCAGGAGGAGGAGGAGTATGTCTGTATGGTATAAGGACAGGGTGGGCAGGAGGAGGAGGAGTATGTCTGTATGGTATAAGGACAGGGCGGGCAGGAGGAGGAGGAGTATGTCTGTATGGTATAAGGACAGGGTGGGCAGGAGGAGGAGGAGTATGTCTGTATGGTATAAGGACAGGGCGGGCAGGAGGAGGAGGAGTATGTCTGTATGGTATAAGGACAGGGAGGGCAGGAGGAGGAGGAGTATGTCTGTATGGTATAAGGACAGGGCGGGCAGGAGGAGGAGGAGTATGTCTGTATGGTATAAGGACAGGGTGGGCAGAAGGGGAGGAGGAGTATGTCTGTATGGTATAAGGACAGGGTGGGCAGGAGGAGGAGGAGTATGTCTGTATGGTATAAGGACAGGGCGGGCAGGAGGAGGAGGAGTATGTCTGTATGGTATAAGGACAGGGAGGGCAGGAGGAGGAGGAGTATGTCTGTATGGTATAAGGACAGGGCGGGCAGGAGGAGGAGGAGTATGTCTGTATGGTATAAGGACAGGGTGGGCAGGAGGAGGAGGAGTATGTCTGTATGGTATAAGGACAGGGTGGGCAGGAGGAGGAGGAGTATGTCTGTATGGTATAAGGACAGGGTGGGCAGGAGGAGGAGGAGTATGTCTGTATGTCAGAAATGATATTAAAGTGAGTGTAAAAGATGCAATAGTGGGCGATGACTGTGATGATGTGGAAGCCTCCTGCAGGATAATTTTCTGGGCCAGTTTGTGGAGGAGCCGACTAGAAGTGATGGCTGCCGGATCTGGTTATTTCTAACACCGCTGAGCTGGTTGGGGACGTCACTGTCCATGAACACCTGGGGAATAGTGACCACAATATAGGGACTTTTAGCTTAAAGTGAGAAAAGAAAAACATGTTGGGAGGGCAAAAACTCTTCATTTTAAAAGGGCCAATTTTCCTGGGTTACGGGCAGAACTTCAGGGCAATAGACTGGGAGCGGCTGCTGTCACATACGGATACTGATAATACATGGGAAATCTGCTAATCTACATTACATAACTGTACGGCCAAATATATTCCTATGGGGAACAAATATAAACGGTAAAAATCCAATCCCACATGGCGACAACCGAGGTTAGAAGGGCTATAAATGAGAAAATACAGATCAGAGGGGTCAGCTGTATACAGTACAGATCAGAGGGGTCAGCTGTATACAGTACAGATCAGAGGGGTCAGCTGTATACAGTACAGATCAGAGGGGTCAGCTGTATACAGTACAGATCAGAGGGGTCAGCTGTATACAGTACAGATCAGAGGGGTCAGCTGTATACACTACAGATCAGAGGGGTCAGCTGTATACACTACAGATCAGAGGGGTCAGCTGTATACACTACAGATCAGAGGGGTCAGCCGTATACACTACAAATCAGAGGGGTCAGCCGTATACAGTACAGATCAGAGGGGTCAGCTGTATACACTACAGATCAGAGGGGTCAGCTGTATACACTACAGATCAGAGGGGTCAGCTGTATACACTACAGATCAGAGGGGTCAGCTGTATACACTACAGATCAGAGGGGTCAGCCGTATACAGTACAGATCAGAGGGGTCAGCTGTATACAGTACAGATCAGAGGGGTCAGCTGTATACACTACAGATCAGAGGGGTCAGCTGTATACACTACAGATCAGAGGGGTCAGCTGTATACACTACAGATCAGAGGGGTCAGCTGTATACACTACAGATCAGAGGGGTCAGCTTTAGCCTTTAAACATTACAAAGAAGTCAACAAAACAATGAAAGGCAGGTAGCCATAGATAGCAAAAGAAACCCCCAAAAAATTCTTCAAATATATTAATGCAAAAAAACTAAGGTCAGATGTAAAATTGGCTTAATAATGGTACCCAGAGAGTGGTGGTCAATGATTCCTACTCCAAATGGTCCCGGTAATAAGTGGTGTACCCCAAGGGTCAGTACTGGGCCCCTTCTGTTAACTTGTTTATTAATGATATTGAGAATGGAATTAACAGTTTCTATCTTTGCAGATGACACCAAGCTTTGTAGTACAGTCCAGTCTATGGAGGAAGTGCAGATGTTACAGGCTTTGTAGTACAGTCCAGTCTATGGAGGATGTGCAGATGTTACAGGCTTTGTAGTACAGTACAGTCTATGGAGGATGTGCAGATGTTACAGGCTTTGTAGTACAGTCCAGTCTATGGAGGAAGTGCAGATGTTACAGGCTTTGTAGTACAGTACAGTCTATGGAGGAAGTGCAGATGTTACAGGCTTTGTAGTACAGTCCAGTCTATGGAGGAAGTGCAGATGTTACAGGCTTTGTAGTACAGTCCAGTCTATGGAGGAAGTGCAGATGTTACAGGCTTTGTAGTACAGTCTATGGAGGAAGTGCAGATGTTACAGGCTTTGTAGTACAGTACAGTCTATGGAGGATGTGCAGATGTTACAGGATGTGTAGTACAGTACAGTCTATGGAGGATGTGCAGATGTTACAGGCTTTGTAGTACAGTACAGTCTATGGAGGAAGTGCAGATGTTACAGGCTTTGTAGTACAGTACAGTCTATGGAGGAAGTGCAGATGTTACAGGCTTTGTAGTACAGTACAGTCTATGGAGGATGGGCAGATGTTACAGGATGACTTAGACACACTGAGTGTTTGGGCGTCTACTTGGCAAATGAGGTTCAATGTGGATAAATGTAAAGTTATGCACCTGGGTACTAATAACCCACATGCATCATATGTCCTGGGGGGAGTAATAACCTGCAGCATCATATGTCCTGGGGGGAGTAATAACCCGCATGCATCATATGTCCTGGGGGGAGTAATAACCTGCAGCATCATATGTCCTGGGGGGAGTAATAACCTGCAGCATCATATGTCCTGGGGGGAGTAATAACCTGCAGCATCATATGTCCTGGGGGGAGTAATAACCCGCATGCATCATATGTCCTGGGGGGAGTAATAACCTGCAGCATCATATGTCCTGGGGGGAGTAATAACCTGCAGCATCATATGTCCTGGGGGGAGTAATAACCCGCATGCATCATATGTCCTGGGGGGAGTAATAACCTGCAGCATCATATGTCCTGGGGGGAGTAATAACCCGCATGCATCATATGTCCTGGGGTGGTTACTCTGGGAGAGTCGCTGATGGAGAAGGATCTGGGTGTACTTGTAGATAATAGACTACAGAACAGCACACAATGTCAATATCCTGCTGGCCTTAGAAGCAGCTGACTGTCATGTATATAACAGGCCTGGACTCTCGGGACAGGGATATAATATTACCGCTCTATAAAGCTTTGGTGCGGCCCCATCTGGAGTATGCCGTCCAGTTTTGGAACCCGATTCATAAAAAGGACGTTCTAGAGCTGGAGAGGGAACAAAGACGGCAACTACACTAATAAGGGGAATGGAGCATCTTAGTTATGAGGAGAGATTAAAAGAATTACATTTGTTTAGTCTGGAGAAGAGACGTTTAAGGGGAGATATGATTAACTTATTTATATATATATAAATGGCCCCTACAAGAGATATGGGGAAAAGATGTTCCAGGTAAAACCCCCTCAAAGGACAAGAGGGCGCTGCCTCCGCCTGGAGAGACAAGGGGGCGCTGCCTCCGCCTGGAGAGACAAGGGGGCACTGCCTCCGCCTGGAGAGACAAGGGGGCACTGCCTCCGCCTGGAGAGACAAGAGGGCGCTGCCTCCACCTGGAGAGACAAGGGGGCACTGCCTCTGCCTGGAGAGACAAGGGGGCGCTGCCTCCGCCTGGAGAGACAAGGGGGCGCTGCCTCCGCCTGGAGAGACAAGGGGGCGCTGCCTCCGCCTGGAGAGACAAGGGGGCACTGCCTCCGCCTGGAGAGACAAGGGGGCGCTGCCTCCGCCTGGAGAGACAAGGGGGCGCTGCCTCCGCCTGGAGAGACAAGGGGGCGCTGCCTCCGCCTGGAGAGACAAGGGGGCGCTGCCTCCGCCTGGAGAGACAAGGGGGCGCTGCCTCCGCCTGGAGAGACAAGGGGGCGCTGCCTCCGCCTGGAGAGACAAGGGGGCGCTGCCTCCGCCTGGAGAGACAAGGGGGCCCTGCCTCCGCCTGGAGAGACAAGGGGGCCCTGCCTCCGCCTGGAGAGACAAGGGGGCGCTGCCTCCGCCTGGAGAGACAAGGGGGCGCTGCCTCCGCCTGGAGAGACAAGGGGGCGCTGCCTCCGCCTGGAGAGACAAGGGGGCGCTGCCTCCGCCTGGAGAGACAAGGGGGCGCTGCCTCCGCCTGGAGAGACAAGGGGGCGCTGCCTCCGCCTGGAGAGACAAGGGGGCGCTGCCTCCGCCTGGAGAGACAAGGGGGCGCTGCCTCCGCCTGGAGAGACAAGGGGGCGCTGCCTCCGCCTGGAGAGACAAGGGGGCGCTGCCTCCGCCTGGAGAGACAAGGGGGCGCTGCCTCCGCCTGGAGAGACAAGGGGGCGCTGCCTCCGCCTGGAGAGACAAGGGGGCGCTGCCTCCGCCTGGAGAGACAAGGGGGCGCTGCCTCCGCCTGGAGAGACAAGGGGGCGCTGCCTCCGCCTGGAGAGACAAGGGGGCGCTGCCTCCGCCTGGAGAGACAAGGGGGCGCTGCCTCCGCCTGGAGAGACAAGGGGGCGCTGCCTCCGCCTGGAGAGACAAGGGGGCGCTGCCTCCGCCTGGAGAGACAAGGGGGCGCTGCCTCCGCCTGGAGAGAAAAGGGGGCGCTGCCTCCGCCTGGAGAGACAAGGGGGCGCTGCCTCCGCCTGGAGAGACAAGGGGGCGCTGCCTCCGCCTGGAGAGACAAGGGGGCGCTGCCTCCGCCTGGAGAGACAAGGGGGCGCTGCCTCCGCCTGGAGAGACAAGGGGGCGCTGCCTCCGCCTGGAGAGACAAGGGGGCGCTGCCTCCGCCTGGAGAGACAAGGGGGCGCTGCCTCCGCCTGGAGAGACAAGGGGGCGCTGCCTCCGCCATCTTGTGGGGTTGCTTCTCAGCCAAGGGAATCAGCTCTCACAGTCTTGCCTAAAAACACAGCCATGAATAAAGAATGGGACCAGAATGTCCTCCAAGAGCAACTTCTCCCAACCGACCAAGAGCAGTTTGGCTCTTCCAATGCCTTTTCCAGCATGATGGAGCACCTTGCCATAAAGCAAAGGTGATAACTAAATGGCTCAGGGAAGAAAACAGAGAGATTTTGGGTCCATGGCCTGGAAACTCCCCAGATCTTAATCCCATTGAGAACTTGTGGTCAATCATCAAGAGACGGGTGGGCAAACAAAAAACAACCAATTCTGACAAAATGCGAACATTGATTGTGCAAGATTGGACGGCTATCAGTCAGGATTTGGTCCAGAAGGTGATGGAGAGCAGCCGGGGAGAATTACAGAGGTCCTGAAGAAGAAGCCGCAACACTGCAAATATTATAGACTTGCTGCAGTAACTCATTCTAGCTGGCACTATAAGCTTTTGTTACTCATAATATGATTGCAATTATATTTCTGTATGTGATAAAAACATCTGACAAACACACATAAAAACCAGAGGGCAGCAGATTACGTGAAAATATAAAATTTGTGTCATTCTCAAAACTTTTGGCCATGACTGTATGTACAGCCATATATTCATTTATTTATTTTACACCTTGTGTATATACAGCCTATATATATATAATATATATATATATATATATATATACATACACCCTGTGTATACAGTATGTGTGTGTATATACAGAATATATATATATTTATCTCTACTGTATATACACATACTGTATACACAGGGTGTGATATATAGGGCTGTATACACACATACTGTATACACAGGGTGTAAAATAAATATATATTATATTATAATATAATATAGGGCTGTGTATACACACATACTGTATACACAGAGTAAAAAAAAAAAAAAAAAAAAATATATATATATATATATATATATATATATATATATATATATATTAGGGCTGTATATACACATGCTGTATACACAGGGTGTAATAAATAAATATATATTATATGGCTGTATATGTACATATACTGTATACACCAGGTGTAAAAAATATATATATATATATATATATATATATATATATATATATATACACACGGGGTGTAAAATATATAAATATATATATATATATATAGTATACACAGGGTGTAATAAATATATTATATGGCTGTATATGCACATATACTGTATACACGGGGTGTAAAATAATTATATATATTTTTATATATGAGTCCAAAAATATAGCGGCACTTCCAATGCAGTGAAAAGGTGTTTATTTGCTCAAGAGAAAAAAAAATGCAGCAACGTTTCAGTTCATACCATATGAACCTTTTTCAAGCCATAGTCATGTACTGTATACACTGGATGTAATATACATATGTATATAGCGCTGTATATACACACACATATACTGTATACACAGGCTATGGGGTTCGGGGGGAGGGGTGACATCATAGGGCTCTGGGGTCCAGGGGGGGGCACATTACAGGGCTATGGTGTCCGGAGGGGAGGGGGGACATCACAGGGCTCTAGGGTCCAATGGGTGCAAACACATCACAGGGATCTGGGGGGGGGGGGGGGGGGGGGGCTTATATATCCTTACAAACATTGGTGGTGGTGTCTGAACGTAACACATGTTCGCTGATTTCCCTGCAGGAATCCGATGGTGACCGGGACCTCCGTTCTGGGAGTGAAGTTTGATGGGGGGGTGATGATCGCTGCTGACATGTTGGGCTCGTATGGCTCTCTGGCCAGATTCCGCAACATCTCCAGGATAATGAAGGTCAATGCTTGTACCATGCTGGGGGCGTCCGGAGACTACGCAGACTACCAGTATTTGAAGCAGGTGCTCGACCAGATGGTGTAAGTGTCCTGGAGGAGGATCCCCCAATAACATGGAGGTCAGCTGACCCCAGCTGCAATGCACCCATCACTTCCTGGGGACTATGAGCCGGATATTATTATAGAATATCATAGCGATTCCCATCATTCCCAGAGAGATCTGCTCAGAGGTCACTCTGTGTGCACACTGGTGACCAGTAACATAGATACTGGGATATAATGCCAGCCGCTGATTGCGGTCACCCCCCATATAGCGCACCCAGCTGATGAATCACTTATACTCATTATTGATCCCTGTAGCCGCTCGGTACGGGGAGAGCGTGTAACCTGCTATATTGTGACATCAGCGTTTATATCACAGGATCGACGAGGAGCTGGTGGGCGATGGGCACAACTATAGCCCGAAGGCCGTGCACTCGTGGCTCACCCGCGTTATGTACAACCGCAGGAGTAAGATGAACCCGCTGTGGAACACGGTGGTGCTGGGAGGCTTCTACAAAGGAGAGAGGTGAGCTGATGTAGCCCCGCTTACATAACAGCCTGGGGGCCCCCCACTCCTGATCCCAGTCAAGGAGCAGTCGTAGGGCAGACACTGTAATCTCTCTATAACCGTGCCGGCCTGAGACATTCCTCCTCATCTATAACTTCCTTATATTTGTCTCTCCAGCTTCCTGGGTTATGTCGACAAGTTGGGGGTGGCCTATGAAGCCCCAACTATAGCCACAGGCTTTGGCGCCTACCTGGCTCAGGTACGTGGGAGCAGCGCTGTGCATTGTGGACATCCTTTGGCGTGTCATCAGGTTTACTTACCGCTTCTCTCCTCTTCTGCAGCCGTTGATGCGGGAGGTGGTGGAAAACAAGCCCAAGCTGACCCGGGAGGAGGCCCGGCAGCTGATAGAGCGCTGCATGAAGGTGCTGTACTACAGAGATGCCCGCTCTTATAACAGAGTAAGTCATCCTCACCGGCGGTGATTGTGGGCGGTGTGTTCAGTGCTGTGCAGAGATAACCCTCCTCTCTTACCTTATAGTATGAGATCTCTACAGTCACAGAGAGCGGAGTGGAGATCGAGGGGCCACTGTCATCCGACACCAACTGGGAGATTGCACATCTGATCAGGTTAGAGGAGTCGCCCCACGCAGGCTCTGCAGTCTGCCATAGATTATATATAATACTCTCTAACTCTGCCGCTCTTTCTCTTGCAGTGGATTTGAATGAGATGAGGACTGCGCCTGCCTGCGACTGCGTCATGTCTCCTTCTGCTTTCTTAGTACTTTTATATATAAATATATGTATGAAAAATAAATCTGACTCTGGGCTGTGTCCATGGTAACTGTGTCTGATCCTCCCTATATAATGTGCAGGCATCTGCTGATCCCTGACATGTCACATCTTCCAGCTATCTGACCTCCATTCACCCTGCTCCCCGACATTAGACACATAGTCATACGCTGCTCTGAGCTGAGCATTCCCTACTGGACACAACGGGTACAACGCCCGGCCCCCCGTAGAGCCAAACTGCAACATTTCACAAAAAGGACTTTTCAAAGTGAATCTAGTACAATTAAAGATTTTAGAATGGACAGATCAGCGGTGTCACATAGATCTGGAGGCGCCAGGAGAGACCTCACTGTGATTACTGAGGAGGGGAGTGATCTGGAGAGGCCGGGAGAGACGTCACTGGGATTACTGAGGATGGGAGCGATCTGGAGGCGCCAGGAGAGATGTCACTGTGATTACTGAGGAGGGGAGCGATCTGGAGGCGCCAGGAGAGACCTCACTGTGATTACTGAGGATGGGAGTGATCTGAAGGCGCCAGGAGAGACCTCACTGGGATTACTGAGGATGGGAGCGATCTGGAGAGGCCGGGAGAGATGTCACTGGGATTACTGAGGATGGGAGCGATCTGGAGAGGCCAGGAGAGATATTACTGAGGATGGGAGCGATCTGGAGAGGCCGGGAGAGATGTCAGTGTGATTACTGAGGAGGGGAGCGATCTGGAGAAGCCAGGAGAGACGTCACTGTGATTACTGAGGAGGGGAGCGATCTGGAGGCGCCAGGAGAGACCTCACTGTGATTACTGAGGATGGGAGTGATCTGGAGAGGCCGGGAGAGACGTCACTGGGATTACTGAGGAGGGGAGCGATCTGGAGGCGTCAGGAGAGATGTCACTGGGATTACTGAGGAGGGGAGCGATCTGGAGGCGCCAGGAGAGACCTCACTGTGATTACTGAGGATGGGAGTGATCTGGAGAGGCCGGGAGAGACGTCACTGGGATTACTGAGGATGGGAGCGATCTGGAGGCGCCAGGAGAGATGTCACTGGGATTACTGAGGAGGGGAGTGATCTGGAGAGGCCGGGAGAGACGTCACTGGGATTACTGAGGAGGGGAGTGATCTGGAGAGGCCGGGAGAGACGTCACTGGGATTACTGAGGATGGGAGCGATCTGGAGGCGCCAGGAGAGATGTCACTGGGATTACTGAGGAGGGGAGCGATCTGGAGAGGCCAGGAGAGATGTTACTGGGATTACTGAGGAGGGGAGGGATCTGGAGGCGCCAGGAGAGATGTCACTGTGATTACTGAGGAGGGGAGCGATCTGGAGAGGCCGGGAGAGACGTCACTGTGATTACTGAGGAGGGGAGCGATCTTGAGGCGCCAGGAGAGACCTCACTTTGATTACTGAGGATGGGAGTGATCTGGAGAGGCCAGGAGAGATGTCACTGTGATTACTGAGGAGGGGAGCGATCTGGAGAGGCCAGGAGAGATGTCACTGTGATTACTGAGGAGGGGAGCGATCTGGAGAGGCCAGGAGAGATGTCACTGTGATTACTGACAAGGGAGCGATCTGGAGAGGCCGGGAGAGATGTCAGTGTGATTACTGAGGATGGGAGCGATCTGGAGAGGCCGGGAGAGACCTCACTGTGATTACTGAGGAGGGGAGCGATCTGGAGAGGCCGGGAGAGATGTCACTGTGATTACTGAGGAGGGGAGCGATCTGGAGAGGCTGGGAATAACGTCACTGTGATTACTGAGGAGGGGAGTGATTTGGAGAGGCCAGGAGTGATGTCACTGTGGATTACTGAGGATGGAAGTGATCTGGAGAGGCCGGGAGTGACGTCACTGTGATTACTGAGGAGGGGAGCGATCTGGAGGCGCCAGGAGAGATGTCACTGTGATTACTGAGGAGGGGAGCGATCTGGAGAGGCCGGGAGTGACGTCACTGTGATTACTGAGGATGGGAGCGATCTGGAGGCGCCAGGAGAGATGTCACTGTGATTACTGAGGAGGGGAGGGATCTGGAGAGGCCGGGAGTGACGTCACTGTGATTACTGAGGAGGGGAGCGATCTGGAGAGGCCGGGAGTGACGTCACTGTGATTACTGAGGAGGGGAGCGATCTGGAGAGGCCGGGAGTGACGTCAATGATTACTGAGGAGGGAAGCGATCTGGAGAGGCCAGGAGAGATGTCACTGTGATTACTGAGGAGGGGAGCGATCTGGAGAGGCCAGGAGAGATGTCACTGTGATTACTGAGGAGGGGAGCGATCTGGAGAGGCCAGGAGAGATGTCACTGTGATTACTGAGGATGGGAGCGATCTGGAGGCGCCAGGAGAGATGTCACTGTGATTACTGAGGAGGGGAGCGATCTGGAGAGGCCGGGAGAGATGTCACTGGGATTACTGAGGATGGGAGCGATCTGGAGAGGCCGGGAGAGATGTCACTGTGATTACTGACAAGGGAGCGATCTGGAGAGGCCGGGAAAGATGTCACTGTGATTACTGAGGAGGGGAGCGATCTGGAGAGGCCAGGAGAGACGTCACTGTGATTACTGAGGATGGGAGCGATCTGGAGAGGCCGGGAGTGATGTCACTGGGATTACTGAGGATGTGCGGGATTTGGAGAGGCCAGGAGTGACATCGATGGGGTTACTGAGGATGTGCGGGATTTGGAGAGGCCGGGGTGACGTCGAGGGGAGCGATCTGGAGAGGGGCGAGGTGACATTACTGTGATTACTGAGGATGTGCGGGATTTGGAGAGGCCGGGGGTGACGTCACTGTGATTACTGAGGATGGGAGCAATCTGGAGAGGCCAGGAGTGACGTCACTGTGATTACTGAGGAGCGGAGCGATCTGGAGAGACTGGGAGTGATGTTGCTGTTAGGGATGGTCCAAACCTGCCGAGGTTTGGGTTCGTATGAACCCGAACGCTTGGCATCAGATTACCGATGTCAGCCCACTCCGTGCAGCTGGAGGACCGCCTGGAAAACTGGGATACAGCCTATGGCTGTGTCCTAGTTTTCCAGGCGGTCCTCACGCTGTATCCACCTTCTCCACAGAGCGGGCAGACAGCGGGAATCATTTCCGAGAGTTCGGGTTTGTACGAACAGGTTCGGACCATCCCTAGTTGCTGTGATTACTGAGGATGTGAGCGCTCTGGAGAGGCCAGGGAAGACGTCACTGTGATTACTGAGGATGGGAGCGATCTGGAGAGGCTGGGAATAACGTCACTGTGATTACTGAGGATGGGAGCGATCTGGAGAGACGTCACTGTGATTACTGAGGATGTGCGGGATTTGGAGAGGCCGGGAGTGACGTCACTGTGATTACTGAGGATGGGAGCGATCTGGAGAGGCCGGGAGTGATGTCACTGTGGATTACTGAGGATGGGAGCGATCTGAAGAGGCCAGGAGAGATTTCACTGTGGATTACTGAGGAGGGGAGTGATTTGGAGAGGCCAGGAGTGATGTCACTGTGATTACTGAGGATGGGAGCGATCTGGAGAGGCCAGGAGTGATGTCACTGTGGATTACTGAGGATGGAAGCGATCTGGAGAGGCCGCGAGTGATGTCACTGTGATTACTGAGGATGGGAGCGATCTGGAAAGGCCAGGAGTGATGTCACTGGGATTACTGAGGATGGGAGCGATCTGGAAAGGCCAGGAGTGATGTCACTGGGATTACTGAGGATGGGAGCGATCTGGAAAGGCCAGGAGTGATGTCACTGTGATTACTGAGGAGGGGAGCGATCTGGAGAGTCCGGGGGTGACGTCACTGGGATTACTGAGGATGGGAGCGATCTGGAAAGGCCAGGAGTGATGTCACTGTGATTACTGAGGATGGGAGCGATCTGGAAAGGCCAGGAGTGATGTCACTGTGATTACTGAGGAGGGGAGCGATCTGGAGAGTCCGGGGGTGACGTCACTGGGATTACTGAGGAGGGGAGCGATCTGGAGAGGCCGGGGGTGACGTCACTGTGATTACTGAGGATGTGTAAAGTGCGGATCTGCCCATAGTAAAATCTATAGACCAGGGCAAGCATGTTGCTAGATTGGCTTTAAAGGTCCTTACTTAACCCAAAAGTCATAGAAATGTATGTATAGAGGGTCTCCTGGAGCTTTCTCCACACAGTGACTGCTGTATTCTATAAGTACTGGTGACACAGCATCCTCTGGAGGCCATCTATACCATCCATCGACCACAGAAACCCTTGAGATGTCCTCTGACAGCTACATTATTATGGGTATATAGAGAATGTTATATAAGAAACTTGATGTAAGCCCGTTGACCCTTCTCGGTACCACCATACATGATACATCTATTTTAGATGTGCACTCTCATACTCTCTATATGTGACATCCCCTCAATCATCTTACTATCTGGTTTGCTCCTCCCCCCCCCCCCCCCCCCCCCCCCCCCCCCCACCCCCCCCCCCCCCCCCCCCCCACCCCCCACCTCATGGCATGACACAACAAAACCTTGAGGACCTGTTCTATTTGCTGGAGGTCTCCCAACACTCACTTGTAATAGATGACAAAATAGTTTTAGATTATTCTGACCCTAAGCATTGAAAGGTCAAAGGTTAGCTCTGACTGCTCCCGACATGTTGCTTCTTGTTCACTTCCTCGCCATTACTGAGTCTTTTTCTAAACGGTCATGGCTAATTATGAACTCTCTTCCCTGTTGTCCCAATTAGCAGCACAACTGATGGGGGGAGCTGCACCTTCTCTGGTATATATAGACCACCTTAACTTTTCTACCCATTTTAGTTATTTTTCCATCATGGATGCAAATTTGTTCTCAAACCTTGGCAAGTTTCATTGAGGACTCTAAGGAGGTATCTAAGACTTCCCACCAACCTATGGAAAAGATTGGCTAATAATAGCCCTTCGAGAGCCCTCCGAAAGACGTAGGTCCAGCCTGTATTGGAATTTCTGAAGAGTCTTTGTTGGAGTCTTGGATGAATTTAGGAAAGTCAGACCTAACTCCCTTGACTAATAAGACCTTTTTAGGATTCCAGATCGACTTGCTTCAAATGAAGCAATTTTTCTCCCCTCAAAGGAAAGCCAGAATCCAGCAAAGATGCAAATTTGTTCTCAAACCTAAGCAAGTTTCTTTGAGGACTCTAATGAGGCATCTAGGATTTCCTTCACCATCAACGGATGTGGTTCCATGGGTGCTTTGGTATCTAAGGAAACTACAGCAGGAGGTTCTAGCAGTTTGGGACGGGTCTGCTGTACCCAAAGATTTCCTACAAGTTCTCTCCACAAACACAAGATCGTTGAGATGGTGGCAGGTTGTCAAGGATGGTATTGAGATGCAGAAACCGGCATGGATGATACTAACAACTGATGCTTTGTAAACAGGTTGGTGAGTACATCTTCTAGATCTTCAAGTGTCAGGCTTCTGGACCCGGCTGTTGAAGGATCTTCCCTTAAGTTATGGAAACTCAAAGCTATTTTGAAAGCACTACTTTATTTTCCTCCATTATTGTAAACGAAGCTGTAAAAATCCAACAAACAAGAAGGAACAAGATCCCAGTCTCTTCTCTGAGAAGTTTTCCCTTGGGCAGAGGGGAAGATAACAAGGTTATCCGCAACCAATATCAAGGGGGTTCAGAATGTCCTAGCAGACTCAGCCGCAATCATGCTGCTCCAGGGGAATAGACCTTACATGAGGAAGTCATCAGACAAGTGGTGAAGAAATGGGTCCTCCACAGAAAGACTTGACGGCAACAAGACAGGTGGTGAAGAAATGGGTCCTCCACAGAAAGACTTGACGGCAACAAGACAGGTGGTGAAGAAATGGGTCCTCCACAGAAAGACTTGACGGCAACAAGACAGGTGGTGAAGAAATGGGTCCTCCACAGAAAGACTTGACGGCAACAAGACAGGTGGTGAAGAAATGGGTCCTCCGCAGAAAGACTTGACGGCAACAAGACAGGTGGTGAAGAAATGGGTACCTAACATTTACAAGGTTAATGTGTTTTCCCTTAGTCCTGTTAGCAGCACTAATGTCTCTCCCTAACATTTATATTTCTTGAAAAGGTGTAAGGGGGCGCATATATATAAATGTGTATATATACACACACAAACCAGAGGAGGTGGAGCTACTAGTTGTATGCTTAACCTCTTAAGGACATAGGACGTACCGGTACGTCCTATGTCCTCACTTGCACTTCAAAGCGGGGCCGCGCGGCGGCCCCGCTTTGAAGTGCCGCGATCCCGGGTGCCGCGAGTAGCCCGGGACCGCCGCTATTAGCGGGCACGGTCTGATCGCCGTGCCCGCTAATTAGCTAATCGGAGGCAGCTGTCAAAGTTGACAGCTGCCTCCGATTACCGGAGGCAACATTTCCCTGGTGTCTAGTGGGGGAAATCGCTCCTCCGGGACCTTGTCCCGGAGGAGCGATCTCCGTTACTGATGCCGGCCGGGGACGCGTCCAAGATGGCGCCGTCCTCGGCTCGGCACTCGTTTACTTCCGGCTGCAGCAGCCGAAAGCAAACGAGTGCCGATCTCATGGATCTCTGCAGCATATCTATGCTGCAGAGATCTCAATGAGAGATCCAAGTGTATATACTAGAAGTCCCCCAGGGGGGGGAATAACCCTAACCCCAGGGGGGGGAATAACCCTAACCCCAGGGGGGCTTCTAGTATATGTGTAAAAAAAAAAAAAAAAGTGTTGTTTATAGTAAAAAGCCCCCTCCCCTAATAAAAGTCTGAATCACCCCCCTTTTCCCAGGTTTTAAATAAAAGTAAACAAATAAATAAATAAATAAACATGTTTGCTATCGCCGCGTGCGTAATCGCCCGAACTATTAATTAATCACATTCCTGATCTCGTACGGTAAACGGCGTCAGCGCAAAAAAATCCCAAAGTGCAAAATTGCGCATTTTTGGTCGCATCAAATCCAGAAAAAATGTAATAAAAAGCGATCAAAAAGACGTATATGCGCAATCAAGGTACCGATAGAAAGATCAAATCATGGCGCAAAAAATGACACCTCGCACAGCCCCATAGACCAAAGGATAAAAGCGCTATAAGCCTGGGAATGGAGCGATTTTAAGGAACGTATATTGGTTAACAACGGTTTGAATTTTTTACAGGCCATCAGATACAATATAAGTTATACATGTTATATATCGTTTTAATCGTAACGACTTGAGGAACATGCATAACAAGTCAGTTTTACCCCAGGTTGAATGGCGTAAAAACACATTTCCCCCAAATAAAAGAAATGCGTTTTTTTTTTTCAATTTCACCACACTTCGAATTTTTTTCTGGTTTCGCAGTGTACTTTATGCAAAAATTCAGCCTGTAATTGCAAAGTACAATTAGTGACGCAAAAAATAAGGGGTCATGTGGGTTTCTAGGTGGAAAAATGCAAGTGCTATGACCTTTTAAACACAAGGAGGAAAAACCGAAAACGTAAAAACGAAAATGGGCCATGTCCTTAAAGGGTTAAAATATTCCTACGAGCTCACAAGGGTGAAGGCCGCCCCCCCATCTGTTGTGCGTTCACAGGACTAAGGGAATACACATTAAGCCTTTTCAGGGGGACATCAGTCACTTAGAGCAGGTGGGTTTTCAGGGGGACATCAGTCACTCGGACAAGACTGGTTTTCAGGGCGATATCATTCACTCAGAGCAGGTGGGTTTTCAGGAAGACATCAGTGGGCCGCAGTTAAAAAACAAACAAAAAAAAAAAAAAACCGTCAATGTTAAAAAGTTAAGGAAAATGTACTGAAGGTACATTCACTTTTAATCATAGTGAAAACCAAAAACATACACGCTCTAACATCAATGACGGCCTGAAGTCTTTTGTGGTAGTTTTGTGGATGAGTGTCTATATTCCCTCAAATGGTAAAGCTGCCTATTCTTCTCGGCAAAAAGCCTCTAGTTCCTGTAAATTCCTGTCCTGCATGAACTGCACGTTCGAGATCTCCCCAGAGTGGCTCAATGGTACTGAGGTCAGGATGGCCACTCCAGAACATTCAATTTGTTCTGCTGTAGCCAATGACAGGTTGACTTGGCCTTTGGCCTTGTGTTTTGGATCGTTGTCATGTTGGATTCTCCAAGTACGTACCATGTGCAGCTTCTGGGCTGATGAGTGCAAATTTGCCTCCAGTATTTGCTGATAACCGGCTGCATTCATCTTTCCTTTGACCAAGTTTCCGGAGCCTTTGTAGCTCCCACATTCCCAAAACCTCAGCGATTCACCTGATTTACATTAGGAATGGTGTCCCTTCCATCATAGGCCATGCTGACACCCCTCCCAATGTAACGTTTATGGTTGTGGTCAAAAGGTTTGATTTTGGTCTCATCACTCGAAATAGCCGCACTGTTATTATTTAGTGTCCTGGATTTCAGCTGATGTTATTTGTGTGGTTTTATTTGCATTCTGAACAATTTTTCTGGCAGTTTTCTGGCAGATATTTTTGTTTATCTATTTGAGCGTAGTTTGGTTTGTACAGAGCCCCTGATATTTTGGTTGGTCTACCTGACTGTGCTTTGTACAGAGCCCCTGATATTTTGGTTGGTCTACCTGAGCGTGGTTTGTACAGAGCCCCTGATATTTTGGTTGGTCTACCTGAGTGTGGTTTGTACGGAGCCCCTGATATTTTGGTTGGTCTACCTGAGCGTGGTTTGTACAGAGCCCCTGATATTTTGGTTGGTCTACCTGAGCGTGGTTTGTACAGAGCCCCTGATATTTTGGTTGGTCTACCTGAGCGTGGTTTGTACAGAGCCCCTGATATTTTGGTTGGTCTACCTGAGCGTGGTTTGTACAGAGCCCCTGATATTCTATTTGTTAATCACAGTTTGAGCACTGCTGACCGGCAGTATTGATTCCTTTGATATCTTTTTGTATCCCTTTCCTGTTTAATACAGTTCATCTACCTTTTCCCGTAGATCATTTGACAATTCTTTTACTTTCCCCATGATCTACAGTCCAGAAACATTAGTGGCTGGATGAAAGATGCAAGAGCCTGGACCCCAGAACACACACGGACAGTGTCGGACTGGGTACCTTGGGCCCACCAGGGAAACTGATTCTAAGGGCCCACCCTACATACAAAGACACAACCAGCGCCAAACCTTTAACATTAGTACAGCGACTTTGCATAAACCCGTGTATGTTACCAACGATGCATGCACATTGCCAGTCACATATGCAATCGTTTAGTGGCACCATATGCAAACAGCATAGAATGTTTAGAATGTTTTTTTTTTTTAAAGGGAATTTCTCGTCTGCAGAAATTCAGTTCACTGCTGGGTGCTGCATGTTAGCAGGTGAGAACACCCCTTTAAAGAGGATGTACCACCAGGTACATCCTCCTGAATTTAACACACCGATAGAACGGCGCCGTCATGAGGAACCGCGGCCCGGTTCCTGTGTATGGCGCCATTCTATCCAGCGGTACTAGGCCGTGCTGAAGCACTGGAGGTCAACCGGCCCGCCCCCAGTGGGTGGGAATTCCCTGCCCTCTATGAAGAGGCTCCAAATCAAATCATCCGCTGCAGATCCAGTGTGTGTTAAGGCACCCTCAGAACATTTTTTTCATGTGAACAGGAGGACCTAATGCACAAAAAGCATGACATCATATATACACCCACCCCACACACATATATATATATACGCACACACATCACACATGTGTATAACATACAGTGCATGCCATTATATACATTAGTGATGTCACCAATTTTTGAGTTTAATACCAATACCAACTTTTTTATTTTGATACTTGATACCATTTCGGTACTTAGCATATAACCCCCATAATAATTCAATATAATGCTGCCCCCCTCCCCCCCGACTGCAGATATAATGCTCCCCAATTTTAAGACTGTTCAAAATTGCTGTATTCTGATTGCCATAACTTTTTTAATCTTTCAACCTGTAGGGCTGTCTGAGAGTTATTTTTGTGCACCATGGTCTGCAGCTTTTCGGTACCGTGTTTGCATGTACAGTGGTGCCTTGGATTACGAGCATAATTCGTTCCAGGACCGCGCTTGTATTCCAAATCCACTCTTTTATACCAAAGCAAATTTTCCCATAAGAAATCATAGAAATGCAGACAATTGGTTCCACACCCCCAAAATAATGATTTATTATTCTGAATAACATGTAAAACAGATGAAACAAACATTCAGAAACAGCAGAATATGTGATATTATAAGTTACTGTACAGTAATGGAGAGGATGAGAAACACAAGGGCGGACAGAGACTGCAGGGAGCATGAAGGAATGAGCAGGACAGATGGGGGCACATACATGCAGCATTCTCTGTCTGGGGAGAGAGGGGTTACAGATATGGAGAGATTACCTCCACAGTCCTGTCCCCTGATGTAAGCCCCAGCCTGAAGTGGATCTGCTATGATTGGAAGGTGAGGGAGACTTCCTGGGTCAGAGTACAGTGCTGTAGACCCCGCTATGCAGACCATGCCCCTCCCCCACTCCCCCTCCCACCCAGTACAGGGAGCTCTTACACCAAGTCACAATTTTGAAAAACTGTGAGCTCTTAAACCAAAACGCTCCTAAACCAAGTTACTCTTAAACCAAGGTACCACTGCATTACTTGTTTGTTTTTTTTTTGCAAACACTGTATACCATGCGAGTTTAGGAAGGTGATAATTTAACAGTGCAATTACACATGCGATGATGCCAATTTTTCCCCTTTTTTTGTTTTTATTAAAGTAGTTAGAGTTAGTAGTAGTATGGCTCACACACACAGTATAGTATGTTGGGGGTAGCAGTAGTATAGCTGACACACAGTATAGTATGTTGGGGGTAGCAGTAGTATGGCGGACACACACACACACACACAGTATAGTATGTTGGGGGTAGCAGTAGTATGGCGGTCACACAGTATAGTATGTTGGGGGTAGTAGTAGTATAGCTGACACACAGTATAGTATGTTGGGGGTAGCAGTAGTATGGCTCACACACACAGTATAGTATGTTGGGGGTAGCAGTAGTATAGCTGACACACAGTATAGTATGTTGGGGGTAGCAGTAGTATGGCGGACACACACACACACACACAGTATAGTATGTTGGGGGTAGCAGTAGTATGGCGGTCACACAGTATAGTATGTTGGGGGTAGCAGTAGTATGGCGGTCACACAGTATAGTATGTTGGGGGTAGCAGTAGTATGGCTCACACACACAGTATAGTATGTTGGGGGTAGCAGTAGTATGGTGGACACACAGTATAGTATGTTGGGGGTAGCAGTAGTATGGCTCACACACACAGTATAGTATGTTGGGGGTAGCAGTAGTATGGCTGACACACAGTATAGTATGTTGGGGGTAGCAGTAGTATGGCGGTCACACAGTATAGTATGTTGGGGTAGCAGTAGTATGGCGGTCACACAGTATAGTATGTTGGGGGTAGCAGTAGTATGGCTCACACACACAGTATAGTATGTTGGGGGTAGCAGTAGTATGGTGGACACACAGTATAGTATGTTGGGGGTAGCAGTAGTATGGCTCACACACACAGTATAGTATGTTGGGGGTAGCAGTAGTATGGCTGACACACAGTATAGTATGTTGGGGGTAGCAGTAGTATGGTGGACACACAGTATAGTATGTTGGGGGTAGCAGTAGTATGGTGGACACACAGTATAGTATGTTGGGGGTAGCAGTAGTATGGCGGACACACACACACACACACAGTATAGTATGTTGGGGGTAGCAGTAGTATGGCTGACACACAGTATAGTATGTTGGGGGTAGCAGTAGTATGGCTGACACACAGTATAGTATGTTGGGGGTAGCAGTAGTATGGCGGTCACACAGTATAGTATGTTGGGGGTAGCAGTAGTATAGCTCACACACACAATATAATATGTTGGGGGTAGTAGTTGTATGGCGGACACACAGTATAGTATGTTGGGGGTAGCAGTAGTATGGCGGATACACAGTATAGTATGTTGGGGGAAGCAGTAGTATGGCGGACACACACAGTATAGTATGTTGGGGGTAGCAGTAGTATGGCGGACACACAGTATAGTATGTCGGACACACAGTATAGTATGTTGGGGATAGCAGTAGTATGGCGGACACACAGTATAGTATGTTGGGGGAAGCAGTAGTATGGCGGACACACACAATATAATATGTTGGGGGTAGCAGTAGTATGGCTCACACACACAGTATAGTATGTTGGGGATAGCAGTAGTATGGCGGACACACAGTATAGTATGTTGGGGAAAGCAGTAGTATGGCGGACACACACAATATAATATGTTGGGGGTAGCAGTAGTATGGCGGACACACACACACACACACACACACAGTATAGTATGTTGGGGGTAGCAGTAGTATGGCTGACACACACAGTATAGTATGTTGGGGGTAGCTGTAGTATAGCTGACACACACACAGTATAGTATTATGGGGGTAGTACTTGTAGTTGTATGGCTGACACATAGCACTAGCATTGTATATTGAGGATAGTAGTTGTATTGCTGACACATAGCTATACAACTACTATCCCCAATATGCTATACTAGTGCAATGTCAGCCATACAACTACTATCCCTAATATACTATACTAGTGCAATGTCAGCCATACAACTACTATCCCCAATATACTATACTAGTGCAATGTCAGCCATACAACTACTATGCACAATATGCTATACTAGTCCTATGGCAGCCATACAACTACTATCCCCAATATACTATACTAGTGCTATGTGAGCCATACAACTACTATCCCCAATATACTATACTAGTGCTATGTCAGCCATACAACTACTATCCCCAATATACTATACTAGTGCTGACACAGCCATACAACTACTATCCCCAATATACTATACTAGTGCTATGTGAGCCATACAACTACTATCCCCAATATACTATACTAGTGCTATGTCAGCCATACAACTACTATCCCCAATATACTATACTAGTGCTGACACAGCTATACAACTACATGCTGACACATAGCACTAGTATAGTATATTGAGGGTAGTAGTTGTATTGCTGACACATAGCACTAGTATAGTATATTGAGGGTAGTAGTTGTATTGCTGACACATAGCACTAGTATAGTATATTGAGGGTAGTAGTTGTATTGCTGACACATAGCACTAGTATAGTATATTGAGGGTAGTAGTTGTATTGCTGACACATAGGACTAGTATAGTATATTGAGGGTAGTAGTTGTATTGCTGACACATAGCACTAGTATAGTATATTGAGGATAGTAGTTGTATTGCTGACACATAGCACTAGTATAGTATATTGGGAAAAGTATTAGCTGTAGTGGAGAGAACCTTCACCTCCCAGTTCAGCCCTTACACATTTACACACCATCCTACATAATGTTGACATAACACACATATTTGCACACACATAAGCACACTCACCCTTCATGAAGAGCAGGACAGGTGTGCAGGAGATGTATGTGGAGGGATCAGAGAGCTGCATGGTGTGTGCAGACAATCCCTACTGCCCTCCCCTTCTGTCCCGACCGGAGAGCTGGATACTGGAGGCCTGTCTGCTCTGGGGGAGCTCCACATGCAGAGACATCACCCAGCAGGAGGCCTTCTGTTACAGGCCACCTGTCATAGCTGCTGCAGGGGGCCCTCTCCCCTCCGGCTGTGTCCCCACTGAGCAGCCAGAGAGGAGGAGGTGGGGGAGGGGCCGGGAGAGGAGAGAGACACCGCGCTCCACATTACACTGCTGCCTGTCACCATGGTCACTGCCCGGCCCATACACCTCATACATATACATATACAGAGGCAGTGACCAGGTGACAGGCCTCTGCAGCTGCAGGGAGAAATGTACGGCATATGGGGCCTTGAGCAAATAAACGGGAACCCTCCTGTTAAGGGGCCCACCAATAGGGAGGAAGGGGGAGGGGCCCACCGGGGGTTTCCCCGGCTCCCCGGTGGCCCAGTCCGAGGCTGCACACGGATTACATGCAGCCCGGTTACTGCTGAGGTAGTTACCTTTAGTAACCACACAAACCCATTTGTGTCACCTTGTGTGCATGTTATCAGGGTTATTAGGCAAAATCACCAAGGGGATGGGAACTTTTCATCAGGGACCTTTGGATGTTTTTGGTTGTCATAATGATTTAAAAAGCGAAAACCCAGTAGTGTGACGACAAATGGCGTCACTCGACCACTAACCATGAGAGCGAAAAAAATAATTGTGTTAACAGTCATTCCCTTACGTCCCATTGGCATCACAACATATGGGGTAAATTCGCCCCTGCGAGCCCCTGGGACGAAGGAATATTTAATGAAAAAATAACAATTAAATTTTAATCCCCTCCTCCATGAGGTATAAATAGGCTCCACCTCCCCCTAGACCTCAGTCTTTTTTTACTTCATTGCTGTTAGCCCTAGGGGACTTTGTCCCTCCTCCGTTTTTATGCTTTGTTTACCTGTTGCATTCAGGTTTTCTCTCCAGGTAATGAATGCTGGGATGCCGCTGGAGCCGGTGTCCAGGTAGTATCCTGATATTTGCTTCTGCAGGTCTTAGCTTTTAAGTTTTTCTTACCTGGTGCGTCTTGGAACGCACTCTGCGTGTCACCCGAGCCGCTGGCTTTTCTTCCATTTGCGTTCGACTGTGGAACGCATCGGCGCTGCGTGCGTCTCAGCACTGCGGCATCAGCGTCATGTCACTTCCGGGGGGCGGCAGCGGCGCGCGCTCTCTGCATGCCGGATTAGCTGTGTGTCCAAGGCAGAAGGTAAGCTGTTGCTACCTCTAGGTCTGGCTGTCTTCCTCTGGAAGGATTTTCTGTGGCTCATTTGGATCTAATAGAAAACATCTGAGTGCAAAGTGCTGTGATCTCTCTTCTATATACTTAAAAGTAAGTGTTGCTGCCACCTAGTGTCTCTTTCCGGTATCACTCTAGCCAGGCTAGTGGTTTATATGTATTGTAATACATTTATTATTTGCAGATGTTTGAAATGGAGACCAGTCCTGCTGCTCGCAAAAGACGTTCTAAGGAAGCACTTAATGTGCCGAGTGTGAGACTTCACTACCTGACGGCTATGGATACCGTAGGAGGATCATTTTTTCCAGATAAGATTCATCCTTTCTTTCATAAAAATATTTATGAATGCCTAAAAATATTTATAATGCCTGAGTACGCTGTCCTTCATGCAGACCTAAACCTATGAGGAGCCTGATGTTCAGGAGGTAGCTGTATGGGTCAAGGACTATGTGCAAAAGACTTTAGCGGCTAATGAGATTCGCCGCCCATGTCCTAAGATAAAGACCAAATGGAGCATTTCTCTCTCTACTCCCAGCCTTTGAGTATATTACTTTATGGCTGTAGGATTATGGTCATTTTCAGTTACTGTGATTGATGAAGTTAACTCATCATCTTCTTCTGAAACCTCTTCTACTTCTGAAGATGAGAAAGAATTATTCAGGGGGTATTTCACAGCTGATAGAATTCACAAGCTCTGCTAAGCTGTGCAAGCTGAAATACACCCTGAGGAAATAGAAGAGGATAGGATTGGTCCTCCTCAAAAAAGCCTAGGGCTTTTTCTGTGGGAGAGACTTCATTGTCTATGTTACAGGCGGAATGGAAGGAACCGGAAGAGGCTCCGGGTTTGAGCAAGAGGTTAAGACCTTATATGTTCTCAAGGAAGAACAATGTAAGGACTGGATTGAGCCTCCAAAGGTGGACCCGGCCTCAGCCAAACTGTCAAAATGTACTGTGCTGCCTGCGGAGGACGGATCCAATCTTAAGGATCCGATGGATAGAAGGGTGGAGGTAGCCCTCAAGAGATCATATACGGCAGCGGCAGCCCAAGGGGCAGTCTCCATTTCTTCTTTGAGGTTTCTAGAAGCCTAAGAAGATGGCTGACCAAGGTCCAGGAAAATTTGGAAGGTAGAGCTAGCAGGGACAAGGTCCTTCGCTCCTTAAAAAAGGTCATTATGGCCATTGACTTCCTCTGCGATGATGCATCTCAGGGAACCAGGTTAGCGTAAAAAAACTAGTACGCTCTCAACCGCTGCCGAAGGGTGCTATGGTTAAAACCCTGGGTTGGAGATGCTAACTCCAAAATTCAGCTCTGTAATATGGAGTTCCAGCCAGGTAGGCTGTTTGGCTCTGAGCTGGATAAATTAATGGAGGAATTGTCTGACAAGGAGGGGAAGTCCCTACCATTGTCCTATAAGAGCGGTGATTCCTTACGCAGAGCAAAATCTCCTCAGCGAGGCAAAGGGAGATACCAGTACAGAGGTCGAGGAAGAAACTATTCCAGAAGAGGTTCCGGGAAGCAGCAGAATAAGGACACCAACAAGAAACCAGACTTCTGACGCAGAAGCTGTCCAGTGGGAACACTTCTGAGTTTGTTTCTCCCTGCCTGGGAAGAATTAAGAAAAGATCACTGGGTGTTAAATATTATTCAAAATGGTTATGTCCTTCATTTATCATCTCTTCCTCCTCCAAGATTTCTTTTGTCAAGAAATCTTAAGCCAGAAAGACACTTAGTCCTAGAGACGGAAATTCTTTACCTCCTTTCCATTGAGGCTCTAGAGGATGTTCCTCTATCCGAGATCGGTCAGGGAGTTTACTCCCCAGTGTTACTAGTGCTGAAGCCATCCGGAAATTGGAGGCTTATTATAGATTTGCGATATCTAAACAGGTGCATCGTAAAGAAGACGTTCCACATGGAGAACATAAGATCGGTAAAATCTATCCTCCAGGAGGGAGATTTTATGGTCACCATAGATCTACCGGATGCATATCTTCATGGACCGATTCTGAAGGCTCACAGGAGAGCCTTCGCCATCCAAATCCAGGGGAAGGTAAGACACTTACAATTCAAAGTCCTTCCATCCGGAATACCTCCGCACCCTTTGTTTTCACTAAGGTAGTGTCACCATGATGGTTCGCTTCCGTTTACAGGGGATAAAGTTATCCCTTACCTGGACGATTGGTTGATTATGACTCAGACTCAGGATCTTCTGAGAGTTCAGTTGAACTATGTCCAGGACATACTTCAACAATAAGGTTGGCTTATCAACATAGAGAAATCAGACTTAATTCCTAATTCCTCCTCGTCAGGTATCCATAAGAACATAAATGCGCTTTCTAGGGCTCCTTGCCTCGGCTGCGGACGCGGTGCCATGGGCGTTATGGCACATGAGATTTCTTCACAGAGAAGCACTAACAGTATGGAACCGAGGACTGAAGGACTTGGATGCGGTGCATGTTCTATCGACTCAAACAAGACATTCCCTAATGTGGTGGAGACAAGTCAAACATGGAGTTTTATTTTCAGAACCACACTGGATAACCATCACGACAGATGCTTCAGGAACAGGTTGGGGAGCTCATCTGACAGTCATCACGACTGCAGGATCTTGGAGTCAACAGGAATCCGCTCTGCCCTCCAACGTGAGGGAGCTCAGAGCGATTTACCTAGCTCTTCTTCATTTTTCTCCTCCTATTTTACAGAGAGCAGTCAGAATCCGGATGAACGACATGACCTGTGTGGCAAACCTAAACAGGGAGGTACCAGATCCCCTTCTCTCCTCAGGGAAGTAGAGAAGATTTTTCTGTTGGGCAGAAACCAGAATAACCAGACTCTCTGCGATTCATATCAGGGGTGTCGACAATATATTGGCGGATTGAGTCGAGGCCTGACATTACCGGGGGAATGGTCTCTCTCAAGGAGAGTGTTTATTCAGTTAACCCAGAGGTGGGGGCTTCCTCAGAGAGACCTCATGGCATCAGCAAGCAATGCCAAACTGAGGAATTTCTGTTCCCTTTACAGGGCAGACAATCCCACGGTATTGGACTCAATGACAATACCATGGACATACCAGCTGGCGTATATCTTTCCTCCCATAGCCATGATTCCCAGAGTTTGACTAAGATCAGTCTAGATCAGTCGTCAGTAATAATAATAACTCCCTTCTGGCCGAAGGGGTCATGGTTCACCCTGCCCATGAATATGAGCAGAGGGGAATTTTGGAGATTACCTCTGCATCCGGATCTAATATTCCAGGGTCAACATCTGTGCAGGAATCTTTCCAGCCTCAGCTTGACAGCTTGGAGACTGAGAGGACCGTATTGGACTCTAGTTTTTCTGAGAAGGTATAGTATACTCTTTCTCACGCTCGTAGTAGCACTACAAATAAATCTTATGCACGTATTTGGAAGATTTTCAAGATTGGTGTGCAAGCAGGAGTATTGATGGACTTAAACCTTCTACTCCACAGTCATTGGAGTTTTTACAGGAAGGCTTCTATAAAGGATTATAACCTAGTTCCATCAAGGTGCAGATAGCAGCCCTCTCTGCACACCTAAACTCACGTTTCTTTCAGATCTTGGAGGTAAAGAATTTTGTTAAGGCTAGACTAGGCCTAACCTGGTAAAGCAGGTAGACCCATGGGACTTATCCTTTGTGTTGAGACGCCTGTGTCTTCCTCCCTTTAAGCCTTGGGAGGAAGTAAACTTCAAGTTAACATTGAAAGTTTCTCTTTTACTTGCCATTACCTCTGCTAAGAGAGTTGGAGAACTTCAAGCCCTTGGCTCCGCACCTCCATACGTGATTTTTTCCCAAGACAAAGTTATCCTTAGGTTCCTTCCAGGATTCCTGCCTATGGTGGCTTCATTTGCCAACATCAACCAGCCAATAGTATTGCCTGTATTTTCTCCTACTGGATCATCTAAAGAAGACTTGGATCTTTCTTTATTGGACATATCCAGAGCTATCAAGATCTATCTACATAGAGTAGGTGATTTTCGTAAAGACAAGAATTTCTTTATCCCTTTCGCAGGAAAGAACAAGGGGAGAAAGGCTTCAAAACCTTCAATATTCAGATGGATCTGTGACTCCATTGCCTTATGTTACTCCTCTGCTGATCTGGATCCACCAGAATTTACCAGGGCTCACTCTACTAGAGCTGTGGCCTCCACTTGGGCAGAGCGTGCCGCTGTGCCACTTGAGGACATATGCCAGGCAGCTACCTGGTCGTCTTTGACTACCTTTGTGAGATATTTCAGGCTGGATACTTGTTTTCTTGTCAAGAACAACCTTTGCAAGATCTGTTCTTAATGCGGACGTAATAAATAACCCGCCCATTGGGGATAATGCTTGCTAATTCCCCATATGTTGTGATGCCAATGGGACGTAAGGGAAGCTAAAATTATTATGTTAATTTGTTTTCCCTAAGACCCATTGGCATCACAAGACTCCCTCCCTGTGTTTTATGTTTCTTTATAATTAGACTGAGGTCTAGGGGGAGGTGGAGCCTATTTATACCTCATGGAGGAGGGGATTAAAATTTAATTGTTATTTTTTCATTAAATATTCCTTCGTCCCAGGGGCTCGCAGGGGCGAATTTACCCCATATGTTGTGATGCCAATGGGTCTTAGGGAAAACAAATTAACATAATAATTTTAGCTTCTCTGAAAAAAGGACAAGAAAGCAAAAATTCTGCAGGCGTTTGTAAACTTATGGTTTTCCACCCCACCAAAGGAGAAGTCAAGCGATTCGAAAAAACTCAAAGCTGGCAGAGGGGAACATAATAATTACGTACCTCTCACCATGGCTGCGAAGGGGCACATCTCTTGGACCCCCAGATGAAACCACGACAGGAGTGTCCTGCTCCAGTCACTGAGAGTCCATCAACTGGGTAATGCCGTTGGCTGTGAAAGAGATCCTGGAGCCTGGTGGGAATCCCGGAGAGGCAATTCAGCACTGCAGTGGCACAGTGAGAGGTGTGTTGTAATCGTTTATTAGGTCCCCTCCGCCGGATTAAATAAAAAAAAAACTACATATTTACTATATGTAGTTTTATTTACTACATATACATACCTCCTGCCCTAGTGTCCTTGCAATCCTCTTCTCCTTGGGTCTCGTTGGGCTTATCTTGCCATTCATCTAACAATAGTTGTTCCAAACCAAGGAAAGTTCCAGCACTTTTATTCCCATAAAATCTGCCTTTTATTTACAGGTAAATTTTTACCAACATTGGGTAAAAGCTCACAAGAAAGTGGGTGCCTGGTGGACTGTAACCAAGAGCAACAGTAAATAAAACAGCATGTTGGGATTTTAGGAATTGCTTGTGCATTGGAAGTGTATTATTTTACATAATGTATCAGTATAGACCTAGTTTTCTCTGTGACACCATCTATTAAAGAAAACTACCTACCTGTTCCATTTGGTGACCAGACACCAAAAACTGCTGTATTTTGTCAAGCTTCTGCAGAAATAATGACATAAAAGATCAAAAAGGTCATATTTTAACGCTGCCAGATGTCACCTGTCTGGCTTCAATACCCATCTCATCCTTGGTCCTGCGCTGAAAACTCAGCTTGCTGACCACATATACTCGGCCTGTTCCCCACTGCCTTGCACGACACCTGTTGCTCACACTGAGACTACACCTGTGGAGTGATCTGGTGTCCTCTAGCCACAGTAGTCCAGCTGCCATGTCCTGGAGCAGGATAAAGGGTGAAGACCCAGAGACCACTGGTGAGGCCCAAAGCCAAACTGGTTGGGTAGCACAGCAGGTCCACACTTGCTGTCTATCACACACATGTATGTAAAACTATGCAATAAAAAATATACATCTTTCCGCAAAAAACAGCCCGCTACCAGCTCCACTATGAAAAAAATAAATAAATAACACTATGGTCTTGGAAGATGATGGGTTAGTTTTTATCGTGCAAAGTGGTAGTAGTTAAAAAGTGATACAAGTTTGTTTTCGTTATAAATCGTAGTGACCCCGAGTTACCCTCCTCGTTTTGCAGCCCACATAACTCACAACGTACGTTACAATGGGAACGTTACCTATAAATATGTGTTGGTGAATATTTAACTTGTGAATTTTTAAATAAAAGACTTTTTGGGTGGGAATTAGAGTGCTGGACGTTTCTTGGCTTGGATCATGTGCGTATACTTGGCGAGTCCCGGGTATTATGGACGGCACAATCATCCACTGCAATGTCTTCCTACTCTTCCCACTCTCAATCTCTTTGGACATAACATTTTCATTCATAGAATCCACTCTCGTTTTCGCTCTCTCGTGACACACGTTGACCCAACCTGTAAGTGATGTGTAAGAGAGAGTCTCAGCGTGTCTCCTGGGCCCACACTTTGCTATCTCCATTTTGTACTCAGGTAAACCCAGCAACAGCGCTAGGTCCATTGCTGCAAGATGTTCCCCTAAGTCTAGAAACCCACCAACCTGGGTTTTCTCTTGCATTGGAAGAACACCATGAACAGCTTTTTTGGTAAGCAAGCTGAATTACTGTAGAGTTACCAACCACATCTGCTGAATGTTTCCTCAACGTATCTACTACTCTTCTGTAAAATAGTATCTTTTCCCCTAATAACATGACTGTGCACTCATTATTGTGTTCTTTTTCTTCCACCATTTCTGTAGCCCGTCTCAGGACCGGTTCTATTTTATTAATATCTTTCTGTAGGTGAGGTCGCCAGAACAGGACACAATATTCCAGATGTGACCTCACCAGAGCTCTATACAGCAGGATCACAATCTCTCTCTTCCTACTGGTTATAACTCCAGCTATACAGCCTGGCATAGTTTGCTTTCCCCACCGTATGGCTGCAGGTGACTCCTTAGCCTCTTTTACTATAAGCCACTATGCTGGCAGTGGTGCCTGTTTTGTTTTGCAACAGATCCTGATACATTACAAGTGGCTGGTTTTTAGAAAAGAAATCCCACTTAAAAAAAAAGATGGTTTGCTTAATAAATCTGTCAGTTGTGGTGGTGGGTTTTTTAAAGGGCATGTCCTATGTCACTATCCTTACCTACTAAACCTTCTGTTTGGTCACATAATAAAGAACAAGACTAGAGATGAGAGAACCTGGAGCAGCTCGAGTCGATCCGAACCCGAACTTTCGGCATTTGATTAGCGGTGGCTGCTGAACTTGGATAAAGCCCTAAGGCTATGTGGTCATTTTTTACTATCCTGTCCACGTGAAAAGGTCTTCCAATGTGTCCTTATCCATACTGCCTTCCTTTACAAACAGCTGAAGATCGGTTAACTAAAAACAATCCTGTACACAACCCCCCCTCCCCACATACAGCACCCACACCATTAACCCCCCCCCCCCCCCGACACCCTCATTCCCCCCCCCCCCTCCCCCAACACCCTCATGAACCCCTCACCCCCAGTAGATTTTATGCTGCCAGTAACCTGATCAATACTAATCAATCAAGTTCACACACACACACTAGATAAAGTTTTCAGGGTTTTATTAGGGAAAAAAAAACATTAAAAAGCCAGGTCTCCATTTCTCTTCAGAGATCTGGACCCGGCGCTCTACTCTATAAACCACTATATCTTTTCTTATAAAAGCAATCCCTGCTCCGGCCCCCCCCCCACCCATCAGGGTATCAGGAGGGGGTGACCAGGTGTAACCAGTGCGGAGGATGAAGGCTGACAGGGCACAGGGTCACATAAAATGGTTTATTTAGCTTAGTACCAGACTTGTAAGAAGTGGACACAGCAGGGGTGTAATAAACAGAACACTTTATATATATATATTATATAAAAAATTCACATCTTCACCTAATAAAACCACAGAATCTCCTCGTGCCTGCCTTTATTCTGCTGCTTCTCAGTATATACAAGCTATAGATTTAGTAATGTACATGTATGTCCTACTGACGGCTGGTCACTAGGCCAGAACAAACCGTCTCCGGGGAGAATGAAGGGTTAAAAGAAAAAAAAACTAACAAAATAAAAACCTTTACTAAACGCACGAGAGGGAGCGCTGCTCATGAGGTTGTAGTGAAGACGACGCGGGGTAACCAGCATCTGCTATACATAATTCATGGCTGAGGATCAGAGACCCATCATAATGCAAAAACAAAGAGGAAGAGGGCGCCTGGTCAGCCGCTACACCGCCGCCTGGGGGTCTTCATCTACAGGAGAGGTAGACCAGGGGCCACAGTCCTCCCCTCCCCCTCAGGAACATGATGATGAATAAGAACTGAATGCCATAAAGCCCTGGACGTTACCAGGTGATGGAATGGTTAACTGAGGGGGAGGGGTTTAGAGTCAGTCACATGGTTTATAACTCAGTGTCATCGAAGCCGTAGAAGGACTCCGGGTCGCTGTCGGCCTCGAAGAGCTTTTGTAGCACCTCAGGGTCAGGATACTCTGCAGGCGGGCTGTCGCTGCACCAGTCGGCATCCTCGACCTGGTCATCGCGGTCCAGTTTCAGCTGCTCTTCCAGCAGGTCGATCAGCTCCTCTTGCATCTCGGCATTACGTTTGCTTGTATAGGATGTGCCATCGGGTCCCGGCAGGACACTGGCCACCAGGAAGGACTGCTGGACCAGTTCTGGGTGGTCACTTATGACATCTAGGACCTCAGTGAGCCAGTGTACCACAAGCTGGAGCAGCATCTCTGAGCTGCAGCTTTCTTCCTCCATACCTCGGGCCTGGTCTCTCCATTTCTTGTGGAGAAAGTTGGTGACCACTCTCCTGATGCAGACACACAGGGGTTGTATCTTACTGCTGCACCCAGCAGGAACCACGGCAGGCAGCGTGCAGGTGGAGCTGAGGAGAGCCAGAACCTCCTCTGACATGTGTGACCGGTGACAGTCCAACACCGCCATGCCTTTATTATTGGGACCATCCACATGTTTCTTCCAGACAGTCAGTGACCACAGCTCCATGACTTCATCATCGGTAAAACCCCCTTCTCTGGTTTCTAGTCTGACAGAGTCAGGGACGTGATCTACCCTCTTGGAGCTACCTCGACAACACACCAGTGTGGGTAACAGACTCCCGTCAGCTAAGATAGTTAGCACAATGTCACACCACGGCTCCCCCGTCCCAACAGTCTGCAGTGCACTCTCTTTCCGCTCCTCGCTACTCAGGAGTTCCAGGTCCAGAAAGAGCGACATTTCATCTACGGCAGCGATCATGGACAACGGGAGGTCCTGGCTGTGAATCTGTCGCTGCACAAAACTGATAAATGTTTGGGCATTGTCCTCCATTTCCTTGGGCAGCCGGCTGGCCACCGCCACCTTATCGTGTGTGCTTAGGTTGTGCCGTAGCATGAACCTCACTGCCCACTCATAGGAGATTTTGAAGCCTCCCTCCAGGGACCGCCCGATCTTTGTAGCCTTCTGGAAGAGTGTCTCCTCGTTGACTGGCTGTTGCTGCTCTCTCTGGATCAGCACCCACTCAGCAAGTTTCTCCTCGGCTTCAGAGTCGAGATATTTGCCCTCAGACAAGTTGTCCTGGTTCTCGGCCTGGAACCTCTGCAGCCATTGTCTGATGTCTCTGGGGGAGTTGTGGAAGTGTTCAGCCGCCTGCTGTATACTGCAGCACAAGGCAAACAGCACCACACGAAGCTTCTTGACGGTCAACTGCTGCTCCTTGTCCAGCCCGTCCTCAGCTTCTCCATCCTCCACCTCATCCATCTCATCCATCTCATCCACATCGATTCTCTGATCCTTCTGCTCGGGGCTGGAGCTCTCTGAAGCAGACAATACTTTCCATTTGTCATCATCCCTTCTCTCAGTTTCCTCTATAACCGCTATAGGACTGGTGCCATCATCCAGCTCCTCTCGAGGTCCTAAGACCCTGCAGTAAAGTAGGGAAAAAGTCAGATGAATACTGAAAGACAACATATCAAAACAGCGCTGTGGTTGTAGAGTGTAATGTGCGTCCACTACTGCCCCCACTACCATCTGCCATAAAGGGGGACACTACAGACAAATACGTCTGCACTAGTTTCACCAATTTTTTTTTTTTTCTTTTCAGTAACAATGAATACTTACCATGACAGGTCGGGCGAGGTAGAATCTGTGGAGACAAACACAATGAGGTTACAAATACACAGTAGTGGTGAATGAAGAAGCATCATTACATATATATTTTCCGTCTCACCAGGCCAGTGACAAAAGGGACACACTTACTTGTGCACACCACTGAAGTGTAGCAATGTGTTGGATTGAACACAAGATGCTTAGCCATGGCGTCTCCAATTCGTGTAACAAAAGGACAGGAGGAACATGTGAGCACCATCTCATCACTGCAGAGGAAAAGAGGAGGATCAGCTACCTGCGAAGCCAATGCTTGGAGGCGCTGATCTATGGACCTGTCACTCACCTGGGAAGACAGCTCTTGAACAGCGACTGGTACTTGGGGCTCTTCCGTGGGACGTGGTTACTAAGTAATTACAGACAGACAATGAGTCGGAGGGTCAGTCACCCACCCTCCCCTAATCCAGCTGGCTTCACTAACTTATTACAATACTGCCAGCACATATACGCTGCACATGTCCACCCCGGGAACACTTACTTGATCATGTGGTTAGCATAAGCTCGGGAGCAGCAGGTACCATAGCGGCAGAGAGAACAGTGAACGTAGGTGGGGAAATGATTATGGAAGTCTGGGATGTCAAAGCTGCACTCGAGGCACGACTGCTTTCCTACAAGGACCCTGAAAGAGCAGACAAAGAAAACATTCATATACAATCGTCTAGTAGGGCATCAGCCGACATTTAGGATGGATAATAACATCCAGCTATACACGGTGCCAGATACAGGACCGGGGGGTGCAGCAAGGTACTACCAACAACAGACAAGTAACATGCAATGTTAATACTCTATCCCATCCCCATTCTCATGGGGTCCACATCCTGGACTGAACTAATAAAGTGACATAGTGAACACTGCGCCCAAAAAAAACAAACCACACTACTCAGTCACCTCACAACTGACCGTTTAGAGTAGTCTGCAGTTTCTGTCGTATCTGTAGGTGGAACAAGAGATTTGGGGGTCATGTCCGGCAGAGGCAATAAGGGGGTATCCGAGGACAATGGAAGAGCCCGTGGCGGTGCTCGAGAGGCTCGGATGGTGACCTGTGGGCAGACAATTCATAGACACCATTGTTATGCTGACTGGGAGTGCATGGGCTGAACAGCGCACTACGAGCATTACTGCGGCCCACCTTCGTGCCCGGCTTCAGACCCTCCAGCTGCCGGGGTTTGCGGAAGGTTTTGTGGTGCTGTAACTTGTGTTCAATCTTGTCTTTCGCAAAAAGAAATTGTAGCCGGCATTTATTGCAGTGGTAGACGCTCTTCTTCTTGTCCCAAGGAGAAGTGACAAAACCAGCACACAAAAAGCAGCCATGTAGGAAGAAATGTTTGTAGTTACAAGAATACAAGAGGCAAATCACATGACAGCCGCAGCTCAAGAAAGGATGGTGTGCTGCTCAACGTAAGGGTACAAACACACACACACACACACACACACACACACACACACACCATATATGCAGCAGATACGCAGCAAATTTGATGGTGCAGATTTGATGCTGTGTTCAGTTATTTAGATCTAATCTGCTGCGTATACGGTGTGTGTGTTTGTACCCTAAAAGAGCAATAGCCTGCTGAGCTATACTTATAGGACCTGTCTGGGAGACCATCAGACCTCCTCCCTGCAGGCACATACTTATAGGACATCTCTGGGAGACCATCTGACCTCCTCCCTGCAGGCACATACTTATAGGACCTGTCTAGAGACCATCTGACCTCCTCCCCGCAGGCACATACTTATAGGACCTGTCTGGGAGACCATCTGACCTCCTCCCCACAGGCACATACCTATAGGACCTCTCTGAGAGACCCTATGACCTCCTCCCCGCAGGCACATACTTATAGGACCTGTCTGGGAGACCATCCGGCCTCCTCCCCGCAGGCACATACTTATAGGACCTCTCTGGGAGACCCTATGACCTCCTCCCCGCAGGCACATACTTATAGGACCTGTCTGGGAGACCATCTGACCTCCTCCCCGCTGGCATATACTTATAGGACCTGTCTGGGAGACCATCTGACCTCCTCCCCACAGGCACATACCTATAGGACCTCTCTGAGAGACCCTATGACCTCCTCCCCGCAGGCACATACTTATAGGACCTGTCTGGGAGACCATTCCGCCCCCTCCCCGCAGGCACATACTTATAGGACCTCTCTGGGAGACCCTATGACCTCCTCCCCGCAGGCACATACTTATAGGACCTGTCTGGGAGACCATCTGACCTCCTCCCCGCTGGCATATACTTATAGGACCTGTCTGGGAGACCATATGACCTCCTCCCCACAGGCACATACCTATAGGACCTCTCTGAGAGACCCTATGACCTCCTCCCCGCAGGCACATACTTATAGGACCTCTCTGGGAGACCATTCCGCCCCCTCCCCGCAGGCACATACTTATAGGACCTCTCTGGGAGACCATTCCGCCCCCTCCCCGCTGGCATTTATAAAGGACCTCCCTGGAAGACCATTCGGCCACCTCTTCGCTGGCATATATATAGTAAATCCCTGGGAGACCATTCCGCCACCTCCCCGCTGGCATACATACAGGACGTCTCTGGGAGACCATTCCGCCACCTCCCCGCTGGCATACATATAGGACCTCCCTGGGAGACAACCACCACGTACCTGGTGCCGCATGAAGTGCTGCTGGAAGGCGTTCCCGTTCTTAAATACTTTCAGGCAGTAAACGCACAGGAGGTGTCGTGTGTCTTCATGGTTCAGTCGGAAATGCGTGTCCACCTCTGCGTAGATGGAGGAGCGGTAAGAACACACCTGTAAGAAATGAAGATTGTTATATAGGCAAAGTCCAGCATCCAGTGGAGAAGTCTCCAGCCTGACACTTACCTGACACATGTACGGCATCTCTCCAGGTTTGTGGGTGTCTTTCATATGCTGAAGGAAGAGCGGCTCACTGTCAAATGCCCATTCACAAATCTTACACTTTGCTGTAAGAGAAATAAATAAGGATGACACTGGCGCCAATCTGGAAAAGCATCTGCAACGTGTGGGCATCAGGACACCTATACAGCATGCAGTATGGAACAGGCCAACACTAGATACAATACTGATCTACACAATGTACAGCTGGGTAACCCCGAAACATACAGAAAAATCGTGCACAATACAATCCTGACCAGGCAGCGGGGGGGATGGTCAGTAAGGTCAGTGTCCATGGATTCGCTCTGAAACCATCCAGCTGGTAAAAAAACTTGTATCCACCAGGGAGACGTCACAAGAAATGGAAAAGAAACCGAAAACAGCTCCAACTCATGCGAGGTCTCCCCGGTATACACAGAGACTGGTGTATCACCTGTAATATATCCGTCTGGAGTAAATGACCAAGCGGCTGACTGCTACACCATTCAGGCTGATCTAATGGTTAGCTCTTCTAACCAGGGCACATCACTCACTTGTGGACTCGTAGGAGCTATGCACGTTCTCCAGATGACACTGTAGCTGGAATGGGGTGGAGAACTGTCGATAGCAGTGCTGGCATGTGGTGTGCCCGTCCACCTCTCCGTTCTGCTGGTCCAACTCCACGTGGTGTCTCATATGATTCATAAACCTTCAGGAAGTAAGGGACGGAGTTATAAAGATGTAACATCAGAGGAGTGGCCCCTGGATACTGCTACATCACCAGTAGGACCCACCTGATATTATTCTTCAGCCGCTTGGAGCAATGTGAACAGCGGAAGGTGGTGGCCACCTTAGGAAGCCCTTGCATCTGGTACGTTTGGCCAATATCCCGTCCGTAATAGAAGTCATCTACTAGCATGATTAGCTTGCCCTGTGAGGCATCATCCGCGGAGTTCTCCTGAGGCTTGGCAGCCGGAGGCGCTGTACCACTTGGTGTAATAGCAGGTTTATCGGGGGTGGTCTGGGGAGTCGGTTCTGAATCAGACTTGCCTTTCTTGGAGAAGTCCACGAGCTCCGGACAGCAGTACTACAGCCAGAGAGATGCACAACGTCACATCCAATGTGTATCAGGTGTTTAGATCACCATTACTATCACAGGGTTACACATCAAAACCATCACAGTAACCTGCTGCACACCTACAGCTTCCCCAGACATGCTGGGCATTGTAGTTCTAGTACACAATGTCCTCTATGGTCTACATATGACATCTGCCCCTTCCTGCTGGTGACTGATCCAGACACTTGACTGCACTGGGTGGAACACTACATTGCTTTTCCCAACATTAATACTTACACACATGTGACCTCGAAGAGCCTCCAAAACTCGAAAAGGCGTCTGGCACCTGGGGCAGTACTTCCTGGATGGGTCCGGGTTCTCCATCTGGGCTCCAGAGGGCGCAGCTGCTAGAAGGGTGTGGACAGAAGACAGGGTCAGGACCCCATACATGCACACAATGTATCCACTATTACTGGGCTCAACGGATACCTTTCAGTCCGAGAGACTCTAGCTGGATGCCCCGCTGTAAGGTGCCCACGTTCGGGCTGGTGCCGTTGTTGCCAATTGCACTGGAGAGGATAAGCTGGGTGGAGTTCTGGGTAGTGGTCTGACTACCGCTCACCGCATTCACAAATTTCACCACATCATTGGTCTCACCTGGTCTCTTCACAGTAACCAGGCTCGAAATACTTACTGCAAGGCACAGAGACAAGAGCAAAGGGTTACTCTAAGAACATGTGAGCAGATAATACATGGTGGAAGACAGCAGGACGTGCCTAGGCCACAGCTTACCCAGCTTGGTGTTAGGGTTGGGAGTATTCTGGTTCTGGGAGATAGCCAGTGCCTGGGTGGGCTGCTGCACGGTGATCTGTCGGAGTGGTTGCTGGCTGGGCGCAGATGTGGTTGACGTGCTGGTCACTGGTTTGTTGACCTGGTTCTGAGACTGCGGCACCGTGCTACGTATGGTCAGGGTTGCGGGGATAACCGTAGTGAAGGTGTTTGTGGCAGGACGCACAGGAACGGTGGTTGCCGGCCGAACCTGGGTCACCTGCGAAAACACCTGGGGAACGCCAACCGCCGGCTTCATGAACTGTGTGCCCGCTGCTGGAGAGATGGAGAGAAAACTAAGGACGGGCAAATATAACCAGGGCCGGCGGCTCAGCCAGTAATCCCACTTACCTGGTACAATGGTGATCGGCCGCACAGTCTGGCCCTGCTGGACGTTCAACACAATGCCCACCTGATTCATGGCGTTCATAGTGTTCACGGTGTTTTGGACCGGCCTGACGTTTCGGACAGGGAAGCCCTGTGAAGAGAAACAAGTCATTCTGAAACCCTCAGGAGAATAGCGCTAACACTGCAGGGGATCAGGGGCTGTGACGGTACCTGCGCAGTTATGAAGATCGGCTGTGCCGCCATGGAGTTGTTGGTGGCATGGTTGGCATTCTGCATCACTTGCATGGGGCGAAGCACAGGCTGAGTAACCATGGTGCCCAGGCCTGGTGCTGGGTTCTGGGTCAGTATAAGCGGCTGAGGGCTCGGCTGGACTATAGGGGTTGTGCCTATTGCCGGAAGACACAGGTGTCAATGGTGAGAAAGACATGAGCGACTTTGTCCCCGTCGGAGGAAACAGCTACTTACCGCTGTTATTGGCGAACAGCGTGACTACGGTCTTCTTTGTATTGTCTGTATTCTGGGTGATGGTGTTGGTCACGGTGGTAGCGGTGGTGTAGTGACTGCCCAGGGTCTGCTGCACTACTGGCAGGGAAGCAGTGGCCGGCTGCAGGCTGATGGAGACTGTGACACAACAAGAGAGCACAGATGAGACCACTAGAACCCCCAGCGCCCCCCCTCACTGAGCACCACAACCCCCAGCACCTCCCCTGCCGAGCACCACAACCCCCACAACTATGACCACCATACCCCGCAATCCCCAGCATCTCCCCTGCCGAGCTCCACAACCCCCACAACTATGACCACCATACCCCGCAACCCCCTCCAAAGCACCACAACCCCCAGAACTATGACCACCAGACCCCGCAACCCACTCCAGAGCACTACAACCCCCAGCACCTCCCCTGCCAAGCACCACAACCCCCAGAACTATGACCATCATACCCCACAACCCCCTCCAGAGCACCACAACCCCCAAAAGTACGACCACCAGACCCCACAACCCCCTCCAGAGCACCACAACCCCCAGAACTACGACCACCATACCCCACAACCCCCTCCAGAGCACCACAACCCCCAAAACTACGACCACCATACCCCACAACCCCCACCCCTACAACCCCCCTTGATCACCGCCACCCCAAGCATCGCCTCCTAAGCACCACACCTCATAACTGCCCCAACCACAACCCCAGTCACCCAAACCTTAGCTACTACAACCCCCAGCTTCCCCCACACACAGACAACTCTAAACCAAGTAATGTGATCCCTCAGAGAGGCGCTCAGGTACCCCCCCATAAGCACATCCTCACCTGTGCTGGTCTTATCCAGGTAGCTGTAATCCTCAACCACAGAGTCCTCGATCACATCGCTAATCTTTTGCCACGGCTCCAGCTCCTCCTCCTCACACTCCATAAACAGGTCCGTGTCCATGGCTCCTGGCAACAGGAAGAGGGCACAGATCAGCAGAGGCGGACTACAAGACCCAGCATGTATGATACATTAGCACCAGACTGGGGAACTACAAGAGCCAGCACGGACATGTCAGAACCAGACTGGGGAACTACAAGAGCCAGCACGGACATGTCAGAACCAGACTGGGGAACTACAAGAGCCAGCACAGACATGTCAGAACCAGACTGGGGAACTACAAGAGCCAGCAGGGATATGTCAGAACCAGACTGGGGAACTACAAGAGCCAGCAGGGATATGTCAGAACCAGACTGGGGAACTACAAGAGCCAGCACGGATATGTCAGAACCAGACTGGGGAACTACAAGAGCCAGCACGGATATGTCAGAACCAGACTGGGGAACTACAAGAGCCAGCACGGATATGTCAGAACCAGACTGGGGAACTACAAGAGCCAGCACGGACATGTCAGAACCAGACTGGGGAACTACAAGAGCCAGCACGGATATGTCAGAACCAGACTGGGGAACTACAAGAGCCAGCACGGATATGTCAGAACCAGACTGGGGAACTACAAGAGCCAGCACGGATATGTCAGAACCAGACTGGGGAACTACTAGAGCCAGCACGGATATGTCAGCACCAGACTGGGGAACTACAAGAGCCAGCACGGATATGTCAGCACCAGACTGGGGAACTACAAGAGCCAGCACGGATATGTCAGCACCAGACTGGGGAACTACAAGAGCCAGCACGGATATGTCAGAACCAGACTGGGGAACTACAAGAGCCAGCACGGATATGTCAGAACCAGACTGGGGAACTACTAGAGCCAGCACGGATATGTCAGAACCAGACTGGGGAACTACAAGAGCCAGCACGGATATGTCAGAACCAGACTGGGGAACTACAAGAGCCAGCACGGATATGTCAGAACAGATGTTTGCTTATCTCTGCCGTGATGCTGCCTCTCCGGGCTGTAATAACTCCTCATATACAGGAAAGATCTGCAGCTGTGTGTGAACGCGCCCCAATACTTCAACCTGCAGCTGGATGCTCTCCTCAGTGTGAACAAGGTTCAACAACTTAGGAGCCATAATTACCCTGTACTGTATCAACCTGGGAGGGCCGCCCCCATCCACGGTACATGTACAGCGCTGTCCGGTAGAGCCGCCCCCATCCACGGTACATGTACAGCGCTGTCCGGTAGGGCCGCCCCCATCCACGGTACATGTACAGCGCTGTCCGGTAGGGCCGCCCCCATCCACGGTACATGTACAGCGCTGTCCGGTAGAGCCGCCCCCATCCAAGGTACATGTACAGCGCTGTCCGGTAGGGCCGCCCCCATCCACGGTACATGTACAGCGCTGTCCGGTAGGGCCGCCCCCATCCACGGTACATGTACAGCGCTGTCCGGTAGGGCCGCCCCCATCCACGGTACATGTACAGCGCTGTCCGGTAGGGCCGCCCCCATCCACGGTACATGTACAGCGCTGTCCGGTAGAGCCACCCTCATCCACCTGTCCAGTAGGGCCGCCCCCATTCATGGTACATGTACAGCACTGTCCGGTAGGGCCGCCCCCATCCACGGTACAAGTACAGCGCTGTCCGGTAGGGCCGCCCCCATCCACGGTACATGTACAGCACTGTCCGGTAGAGCCACCCTCATCCACAGTACATGTACAGCGCTGTCCGGGAGGGCCGCCCCCCATCCACGGTACATGTACAGCGCTGTCCGGTAGGGCCGCCCCCATCCACGGTACATGTACAGCACTGTCCGGTAGAGCCACCCTCATCCACGGTACATGTACAGCGCTGTCCGGTAGGGCCGCCCCCATCCACGGTACATGTACAGCGCTGTCCGGTAGGGCCGCCCCCATCCACCGTACATGTACAGCGCTGTCCGGTAGGGCCGCCCCCATCCACCGTACATGTACAGCGCTGTCCGGTAGAGCCGCCCTCATCCACAGTACATGTACAGCGCTGTCCGGTAGAGCCGCCCTCATCCACAGTACATGTACAGCGCTGTCCGGTAGGGCCGCCCCCATCCACGGTACATGTACAGCGCTGTCCGGTAAAGCCGCCCTCATCCACAGTACATGTACAGCGCTGTCCGGTAGGACCGCCCCCATCCACGTTACATGTACAGCACTGTCCAAAACTCTTCTATTGGTGGTGATTAAAGTGAACACACCATCTCATGGACTCTTGCATTGGTGGTGATTACAGTTATTGCCCCGCCCTATGCACTCTTGCATTGGTGGTAATTGCAGTTATTGCCCCGCCCCATGGACTCATGCATTGGTGGTGATTAGTTATTGCCCCTCCCTATGGACTCTTGTATTGGTGGTGATTTCAGTTATTGCCCCGCCCCATGGACTCTTGTATTGGTAGTGATTAGCTATTGTCCCGCCCCATGGACTCTGTTACCTCCAGTCAATGAGCTCCGCTAAGACGTCAGATTCCACTCTCAAAGACCTGAAAATATAAAGAAGAGGATCAATATCCCGTTTTACGGTGATGTGAGGGGTGTTGTGTCATCCTCTGTACATGTGATGTCATACATGAGAAGTTGTGTTATACTGTGTACATAATATCACGCCTGCCATGTTGTGTGATGCCAGGTGACGTTCAGTCTACATGGGCCGGGACGTACACAAGGGATGTGCTGTATACAGGGGGACCTGATGGTTCTGGATACATGTGATGTCCCGTATACATGTAGTGAAGAATTCCCAGCACTCACCAAGTCGTTTCAGCAGTTTCCTCACATTCCAGTATGGAGGTTACAGTCACCTCAGACGGGTTTTGGCAGATAGACCTTCATCAACTACTGGTATACTGGAACAAGGAGAAACGGCAGAAGCTACTCGGTGACCATCCCCTCTCACACTACCCTGCACTGTGGCACATGTGACAGGCCCGCCTCCCCATGGCACATGTAAGTGGTGTGTTGTGTACATATGATGTCATACGTGATGGGCTGTGTTATACTGTGTCTACATGATGTCACTCGGGATGTGTTGTGTACATATGATGTCATACGTGATGGGCTGTCTTATTGTGTACACATTGGGAGACATTTATTAAGTCTATCGGTTTTTGCGACAGGCTTAAAGACGTCCCCGCATTGCTGCGGCTGTGAGGATCTATGTAGAGGTGCACTGCCAACATACATCCCGTCCGTGCCAACAAAGTGAAACCTCTGAGCTGGCCCAGGCTTCCTTAACATTTTTCCACGGAAAAAAGATAAATGCGGCGCACACTGAGGCCACGCCCCCTCTGCATGCTGCCACACCCCCATTACACCCCCTCCCGCCCCCTCTAACGTGTGCAGAAACTATTCACAAAACAAACGGGAATCCTCTGTGCCACATAATAAGTGTGCCCCATGATGTCACATGGAATGTGCTGTACTGTGTATATATGATGTCATACATGATGGGCCGGGTAACACTGTGTACACATGATGTGTTGTGTGATGCCATGTGACATTGTATTGTGCACACATGATGTCATGCGTATTGGGGCGGGTAACACAGTGTACATATGATGTCATACGTGATGTTGTGTACACATGATGTCATGGGTGATGGGCCGGGTAACACAGTACATGTGATGTCATACGTGATGAGCCCTGTAAGGCTGTGTACATATGATGTCATACAAGATGTGTACATATGATACGTGATGAGCCCTGTAAGGCTGTGTACATATGATGTCATAAGTAATGTTGTGTACAGATGATACGTGATGGGCCCTGTAAGGCTGTGTACACATGATGTCATACGTGATGGGCCCTGTAAGGCTGTGTACATATGATGTCATACGTGATGGGCCCTGTAAGGCTGTGTACACATTATGTCATACGTGATGGGCCGTGTACACATTATGTCATACGTGATGGGCCGTGTAAGGCTGTGTACACATGATGTCATACGTGATGGGCCCTGTAAGGCTGTGTACACATGATGTCATACGTGATGCTGTGTACATATGATGTCATACGTGATGGGGCCTGTAAGGCTGTGTACATATGATGTCATACGTGATGGGCCGTGTAAGGCTGTGTACATATGATGTCATACGTGATGGGCCGTGTAAGGCTGTGTACACATGATGTCATACGTGATGGGCCCTGTAAGGCTGTGTACACATGATGTCATACGTGATGCTGTGTACATATGATGTCATACGTGATGGGGCCTGTAAGGCTGTGTACATATGATGTCATACGTGATGGGCCCTGTAAGGCTGTGTACACATGATGTCATACGTGATGCTGTGTACATATGATGTCATACGTGATGGGCCCTGTAAGGGCAGTGTGTACACATGATGTCATAGGTGATGTTGTGTACATATGATACACGATGAGCCCTGTAAGGCTGTGTACACATGGGGTCACACCGTGCCCACACAGGCTGTTGGGGTCCCGGCCCCCACATGGATGGGTCTCTGGGGGGGGGGATGCTCTTTTGTTCTTCCCGGCATTCCCTCCTCCCCGCCCCCCGGGGGCGCTGTCCACACCTCAGGTGCTGCTCCCCACAAGGTGTGCACAGGAGTCACCGTTTCCCACAGGGGCCCTCACTTGCCTCCTCTAAGGGCCCCCAAAACCATGCTCCTCCTCGCAAAATAGTCCCCTGGGCAACATGGCGGCAGCAGCGTAGAGGTACACCTCGGCCTGGCTCACATCGATCCAGCAGCGATCAGCCCCAAACTCCACCCGCTCCGCCCGCACCGGCTCTACACCTCACCTCGTCCTCGCCCGGGATTCCCCTGCTCGGTCGTAGGCCCGGTCACGCCCCGGGATTCCTCCGCCGCCTCACACCCGCCACCAAGCGCACTGCGTACAAAGAGGGCGAGCGGAGGAACACGGCTCATTCGCCGCGGAGGGATATTGTGGCGTCATTTCCTCAGCGCTCGCTGACTGGGCGAGAGCCTGGAGCGGGCATGACGTCATTGCAGATGGCCCCGCCCTCCATGAACTGTTGCAACTGCGCCTGCCTGGAGTGTCCCTCCTCCCCGAAGAGGGAGGGGCCTGTAGAATAATTCCCCCCTCTGCTGAACCGCCAAATCTTACGTAACCCCCCAAATGTGTGAGGGGAGGGGGTTACACCCTAATCCTGACAGGACTGCCCCCCAAATGTGTGAGGGGAGGGGGTTACACCCTAATACTGACAGGACTGCCCCCCAAATGTGTGAGGGGAGGGGGTTACACCCTAATACTGACAGGACTGCCCCCCAAATGTGTGAGGGGAGGGGGTTACACCCTAATACTGACAGGACTGCCCCCCAAATGTGTGAGGGGAGGGGGTTACACCCTAATACTGACAGGACTACCCCCCAAATGTGTGAGGGGAGGGGGTTACACCCTAATACTGACAGGACTACCCCCCAAATGTGAAGGGAGGGGGTTACACCCTAATCCTGACAGGACTGCCCCCCAAATGTGTGAGGGGAGGGGGTTACACCCTAATACTGACAGGACTACCCCTCAAATGTGTGAGGGGAGGGGGTTACACCCTAATACTGACAGGACTACCCCTCAAATGTGTGAGGGGAGGGGGTTACACCCTATTCCTGACAGGACTGCCCCCCAAATGGGTGAGGGGAGGGGGTACACCCTAATACTGACAGGACTACCCCCCAAATGTGAGGGGAGGGGGTTACACCCTAATCCTGACAGGACTGCCCCCCAAATGTGTGAGGGGAGGGGGTACACCCTAATACTGACAGGACTACCCCCCAAATGTGAGGGGAGGGGGTTACACCCTAATCCTGACAGGACTGCCCCCCAAATGTGTGAGGGGAGGGGGTTACACCGTAATACTGACAGGACTGCCCCCCCCCAAATGTGTGAGGGGAGGGGGTTACACCCTAATCCTGACAGGACTGCCCCCCAAATGGGTGAGGGGAGGGGGTTACACCCTAATACTGACAGGACTACCCCCCAAATGTGTGAGGGGAGGGGGTTACACCCTAATACTGACAGGACTACCCCCCAAATGTGTGAGGGGAGGGGGTTACACCCTAATACTGACAGGACTGCCCCCCAAATGTGTGAGGGGAGGGGGTTACACCCTAATACTGACAGGACTGCCCCCCAAATGTGTGAGGGGAGGGGGTTACACCCTAATCCTGACAGGACTGCCCCCCAAATGTGTGAGGGGAGGGGGTTACACCCTAATCCTGACAGGACTGCCCCCCAAATGTGTGAGGGGAGGGGGTTACACCCTAATCCTGACAGGACTGCCCCCCCCCCAAATGTGTGAGGGGAGGGGGTTACACCCTAATACTGACAGGACTACCCCCCAAATGTGTGAGGGGAGGGGGTTACACCCTAATCCTGACAGGACTGCCCCCCAAATGTGTGAGGGGAGGGGGTTACACCCTAATACTGACAGGACTGCCCCCCAAATGTGTGAGGGGAGGGGGTTACACCCTAGTATTGACAGGACTACCCCCCAAATGTGTGAGGGGAGGGGGTTACACCCTAATACTGACAGGACTGCCCCCCAAATGTGTGAGGGGAGGGGGTTACACCCTAATACTGACAGGACTGCCCCCCCCCCAAATGTGTGAGGGGAGGGGGTTACACCCTAATATTGACAGGACTACCCCCCAAATTTTTTCTCATAAAGGTTATGTCGCAGGAGGAGAGGGAAGCTGTTATGAAACACTTCTGTAATACTGTTTGGTATCAGCCTAGGAGTACCAAGAGTTCCTTAATTATATTAACCCTTAGAGGACCCGGCCAATTTCAATTTTTGCATTTTCGTTTTTTCCTCCTTGTGTATATAAGGCCATACATAGCAGTTGCATTTTTTCACCTAGAGACTCACATGAGCCCTTATTTTTTGCGTCACTAATTGTACTTTGCAATGACAGGCTGAATTTTTTCATAAAGTCACTGCGAAACCAGAATGAAATTCAATGTGTGGTGAAATTGGAAAAAAAAAAAAAACGCATTTCTTTTATTTGTTTTTTTTTCGTTTTTACGCCGCTCGCCCTGGGGTAAAACGGACTTGTTATATATGTTCCTCAAGTCGTTACGATTACAATGATATGTAACATGTATCTGATGGCCTGTAAAAAATTCAAACCATTGTTAACAAATATACGTTCCTTAAAAATCGCTCCATTCCCCGGCTTATAGCGCTTTTATCCTTTGGTCTATGGGGCTGTGTCAGGTGTCAGTTTTTGCGCCATGATGTGTTCTTTCTATTGGTACCTTGATTGCACATATACAATTTTTTTTGCTTTTTATTACAATTTTTCTGGATTTGATGCGACCAAAAATGTGCAATTTTGCACTTTGGGATTTTTTGGCGCTTACGCCGTTTACCGTGCGAGATCAGGAATGTAATTAATTAATATTTTGGGCGATTACGCACGCGGCGATACCAAACATGTTTATTTATTTATACCATGGGAAAAGGGGGGTGATTCAAACTTTTATTAGGGGAGGGGGCTTAATATTAATAACAACACTTTTATTTTTACTTTTACACTTATACTAGAAGCCCCCCTGGGGTTAGTGTTATTCCCTCTGGGGTTAGGGTTACTTTATTAGCGGGCACGGCGATTGGACCGTGCCCGCTAATAGCCGCGATCCAGGGCTACAAGCGGCACCCGGGACCATGGCGGTTCAGAGGGGAGGGGGTTACACCCTAATACTGATAGGACTGATCCCCAAGTGGGGGAGGGGAGGGGTTACACCCTAATACTCATAGGATTTCTCCATAATACTGACTTAAAACTGTGTAAGGGGAGGGCTGTCCCCCAATATTGACAACCAGCCATTAGTACTGTACATGGAGCACCCCAAAATATAAAAGAGTCTACAATATATAAGAATTAATGTTGAACCCCAAAACATTTATATGGGGGAACTACCCTTAGTCTTATATGTATTCCTGAATGTTACGACACCTAACTGTGTGAACGGTCACCGCTACCAAGTTACTAGTGCTGTACCCCAAAATCACACCTCCCAGAAATTATGAGTATCCCCAAAGGTCAAAGTCATCAGCCTTGGATCACCTCAAAATACTGATATTTCTATAGGAGCCTACAGGGGTGGGCACAGATACCCCCATAACACAGAAAGTAACCCCAGAAGCATAAAACAGAGACAGCCCCCCCATCACTGATGTGCACAGCCCCTCACCCTTACCGGGGGGGGGGGTGATAAAGTGCAGATTTGGGGATCACCTCCCAATATCAGTGATTGGAGCACGCATGATTTATTGGGGTTCATTGTAGCCAAGGGCCCAAGTATGAATGCACCCCAAAAATATCACCAGTACCCTCATCAGTCTCATAGTGGAGCAGATGGCAGCCATTTTGTTTTTGTTAATCAAAGATAACAATACTGTGTGATATCTGAGATGGCCGCCACTGCTGGTCCTTCTTTTTAAAGCTTATAGAAAGACGTAGCAGAGCTAAAAAAAAACATCTGAGGGGCGGCCTAATAACTACAGTATGTATAATATAACAGAGGTCAGTACAGAGCTACCCAGGACTGCACAGCAACCTAGAACAGGATTCCTTACTGTAAAGTCAGTAAGACTACAGAGATCATAATAATATTACAGGTTATAGTCATTGGAGTCTGGATTGTAATAATATTACAGGTTATAGTCATTGGAGTCTGGATTGTAATAATATTACAGGTTATAGTCATTGGAGTCTGGATCGTAACAATATTACAGGTTATAGTCATTGGAGTCTGGATTGTAATAATATTACAGGTTATAGTCATTGGAGTCTGGATCATAATAATATTACAGGTTATAGTCATTGAGTCTGGATCATAATAATATTACAGGTTATAGTCATTGGAGTCTGAATCAAAATAGTATTACTATTAGATTTAATACTTATAGACTTGATACTGCTAGACCTTACACTAATAGACCTGATACCACTAGGCCTTACACTAATAGACCTGATACCACTAGGCCTTACACTAATAGACCTGATACCACTAGGCCTTACACTAAGAGACATGATACCACTAGGCCTTACACTAAGAGACATCATACCACTAGACATTACACTAATAGACCTGATACCACTAGACCTTACACTAATAGACCTGATACCACTAGACCTTACACTAATAGACCTGATACCACTAGACATTACACTAATAGACCTGATACCACTAGGCCTTACACTAAGAGACATGATACCACTAGACCTTACACTAATAGACCTGATACCACTAGACCTTACACTAATAGACCTGATACCACTAGACATTACACTAATAGACCTGATACCACTAGGCCTTACACTAATAGACCTGATACCACTAGACATTACACTAATAGACCTGATACCACTAGACATTACACTAAGAGACCTTATACCACTAGGCCTTACATTAATAGACCTGATGCCACTAGACATTATACTAATAGACCTGATACCACTAGACCTTACACTAATAGACATCATACCACTAGACCTTACACTAATAGACCTGATACCACTAGACATTATACTAATAGACCTGATACCACTAGACCTTACACTAATAGACCTGATACCACTAGACCTTACACTAATAGACCTGATACCACTAGGCCTTACACTAATAGACCTCATACCACTAGACATTACACTAATAGACCTGATACCACTAGGCCTTACACTAATAGACCTGATACCACTAGGCCTTACACTAATAGACCTCATACCACTAGACCTTACACTAATAGACCTGATACCACTAGACCTTACACTAATAGACCTCATACCACTAGACCTTACACTAATAGACCTGATACCACTAGACCTTACACTAATAGACCTCATACCACTAGGCCTTACACTAATAGACCTGATACCACTAGACCTTACACTAATAGACCTGATACCACTAGGCCTTACACTAATAGACCTGATACCACTAGGCCTTACACTAATAGACCTGATACCACTAGGCCTTACACTAATAGACCTGATACCACTAGACATTACACTAATAGACCTGATACCACTAGACCTTACACTAATAGACCTGATACCACTAGACCTTACACTAATAGACCTGATACCACTAGGCCTTACACTAATAGACCTGATACCACTAGACCTTACACTAATAGACCTCATACCACTAGACCTTACACTAATAGACCTGATACCACTAGACCTTACACTAATAGACCTGATACCACTAGACCTTACACTAATAGACCTGATACCACTAGACCTTACACTAATAGACCTGATACCACTAGACATTACACTAATAGACCTGATACCACTAGACCTTACACTAATAGACCTCATACCACTAGACCTTACACTAATAGACCTGATACCACTAGACCTTACACTAATAGACCTCATACCACTAGACCTTACACTAATAGACCTGATACCACTAGACATTACACTAATAGACCTGATACCACTAGACATTACACTAATAGACATGATACCACTAGACATTACACTAATAGACATGATACCACTAGACCTTACACTAATAGACCTGATACCACTAGACCTTACACTAATAGACCTCATACCACTAGACCTTACACTAATAGACCTGATACCACTAGACCTTACACTAATAGACCTCATACCACTAGACCTTACACTAATAGACCTCATACCACTAGACCTTACACTAATAGACCTCATACCACTAGACCTTACACTAATAGACCTGATACCACTAGGCCTTACACTAAGAGACATGATACCACTAGACATTACACTAATAGACCTGATACCACTAGGCCTTACACTAATAGACATCATACCACTAGACATTACACTAATAGACCTGATACCACTAGACCTTACACTAATAGACCTGATACCACTAGACCTTACACTAATAGACCTGATACCACTAGACCTTACACTAATAGACCTGATACCACTAGACCTTACACTAAGAGACATGATACCACTAGACCTTACACTAATAGACCTGATACCACTAGGCCTTACACTAAGAGACATGATACCACTAGGCCTTACACTAATAGACCTGATACCACTAGACCTTACACTAATAGACCTGATACCACTAGGCCTTACACTAAGAGACATGATACCACTAGGCCTTACACTAATAGACCTGATACCACTAGACATTACACTAATAGACCTGATACCACTAGACATTACACTAATAGACCTGATACCACTAGACCTTACACTAATAGACCTGATACCACTAGACATTACACTAATAGACATGATACCACTAGACCTTACACTAATAGACCTGATACCACTAGACCTTACACTAATAGACCTGATACCACTAGGCCTTACACTAAGAGACATGATACCACTAGGCCTTACACTAATAGACCTGATACCACTAGACCTTACACTAATAGACCTCATACCACTAGGCCTTACACTAATAGACCTGATACCACTAGACCTTACACTAATAGACCTGATACCACTAGACCTTACACTAATAGACCTCATACCACTAGGCCTTACACTAATAGACCTCATACCACTAGGCCTTACACTAATAGACCTGATACCACTAGACCTTACACTAATAGACCTGATACCACTAGACATTACACTAATAGACCTGATACCACTAGACCTTACACTAATAGACCTGATACCACTAGACATTACACTAATAGGCCTGATACCACTAGGCCTTACACTAATAGACCTGATACCACTAGGCCTTACACTAATAGACCTCATACCACTAGACCTTACACTAATAGACCTGATACCACTAGGCCTTACACTAAGAGACCTGATACCACTAGACATTACACTAATAGACCTGATACCACTAGACCTTACACTAATAGACCTGATACCACTAGACCTTACACTAATAGACCTGATACCACTAGACCTTACACTAATAGACCTGATACCACTAGACCTTACACTAATAGACCTGATACCACTAGACATTACACTAATAGACCTGATACCACTAGACCTTACACTAATAGACCTGATACCACTAGACATTACACTAATAGACCTGATACCACTAGACATTACACTAATAGACATGATACCACTAGACATTACACTAATAGACATGATACCACTAGACCTTACACTAATAGACCTGATACCACTAGACCTTACACTAATAGACCTCATACCACTAGACCTTACACTAATAGACCTGATACCACTAGACCTTACACTAATAGACCTCATACCACTAGACCTTACACTAATAGACCTCATACCACTAGACCTTACACTAATAGACCTCATACCACTAGACCTTACACTAATAGACCTGATACCACTAGGCCTTACACTAAGAGACATGATACCACTAGACATTACACTAATAGACCTGATACCACTAGGCCTTACACTAATAGACATCATACCACTAGACATTACACTAATAGACCTGATACCACTAGACCTTACACTAATAGACCTGATACCACTAGACATTACACTAATAGGCCTGATACCACTAGACATTACACTAATAGGCAATGTGATACAAGGAAAATGTTTGCCAGTTTACCGCCTCCTCCAGGGCCTCGCTGCACGGACTCTCACTCCAACAGGTGCATGCGTAAATGGCATAAGAAAGGATGAGTCCAGCTCCCGGGCAGGTGGATAGAATTTAGAGCTTTTATTTTTCACCTAAGCACCATGCACACACTGCGGCAACCCCCCCCCCCCCCAACAGATCCACCAACGCGTTTCAGCTGCTAGCCGCAGCCTTAATCATGGCTAAGGACCCACTTGTGGGAACTAGACTTATAGCCTCAGGCTACCGGCGTGTGTGATGCGGAGCACCGCCCTGCTGTCTACGTCAGCACCGGGACACACCTGGGCTAATTAGTCTGAACCACACTCGGGAGCCATCTGGCAGTGCTAAGTTAATAACACAAGCGTGTAAAATACATTTTGCAAATGAACATACAGATCCATAACAATTCATCAACATTTATGGAACAATAACTTAATGCATATTGCAGGTTGGTAGCAGGATAATTCAAACGGAGATTGACTAGTATGACAGCGTCCTAAGCATCCTAAACATCCTAGTGGTGAGAAACTGGTATAGCTACTGCCGTGGTTAAACTAATAGTGAAGCATCATTTCTCAGCGCAGATTCATACCATGCGGCACATATGTATTGAGACAAAACATCCAAAAGGCCTCTCTATCTCTAAGTAATGATTGTACATCTCCCCCTCGGAATGAAGCAAAGATTTTCTCTATAGCAAAAATGCGAAATGTCTTGGTTGAGCCTAGATGTGCCTCAACAAAATGATGTGACGCACCTGATGGTGTCCTGCAGCCTGGATGTTCAATATCATGTAGATGTTCGCAGGCTCGAATTTTGAGCCTGCGTGTGGTGCTTCCTACCTAGTAGATGTGACAATGCGTACATGAAATTATATAAATTACATTGTAGCTGTTGCAGTTCAGAAAGGACTTAATTTTAAATGTTTTGTTACCAATCGTGTCCTTGAATTCTTTGCAGGGTAATGCGTGAGTACATGTTTTGCAAGGGTGGTGACCGCATTTATGAAAACCTTTGACATCTAACCATGTCGTCTGTTTCCTCACTCGACTGTTAGGTACAGAGGGAGAGAGTGTATCCCCTAGTGTTTTAGCTTTACGTGAGACTACATCTATACCTCCTGTACTACATCTTCCTGTAGTATTGGCAGATATTTCTGGACAATTTTTCTGATGTGGGTGAACTGTGGACTAAATCTGGTGATAAACATAGGTTTACTAGTTTTGTGTTTCTTATTTTCCTGTCCATATAACAACGTGTGTCTTTCACTTGCGTCGGCTATATTGCAAGCTCTGTCTATCATCCATTTCTTGTAGCCCCTATCGGTAAATCTCTGGGCACAAATTACTTTCTCACGTTTGAAACTACTCTGTTGGTCACAATTACGTTTCATCCGTAGTAGTTCACCCACCGGGATGGACTTGATGGTATCTAGTGGGTGATGAAATTTTTGGTATGAACTGTCTGTCCCGGTGTACCTTCTAGTTCTAAATCTAAGAAGACCATAGCGGTACAATTGATATTGGCAGTGAATCGTAAATTATATGGGTTACAATTAACGTACTGTATGAATTTGTCCAAATCAGCCGTCTCTCCGCTCCATACAATGAGGAGGTCATCGATGTACCTCCCATACCATTGTATGGAGTGGAGAAAGGGGTTGGACATGGAGTAAATGTACTGGTGTTCCCAAAAGGACATGGTAAGGTTGGCTAGGGCAGGTGAGTATTTGGCACCCATTGAGACTCCGCTGATCTGTAAATAAAAATTGTCTTGGCACAGAAAAAAGTTATGTGTCATAAGGAACCATGTGGTAGTTTGGATGAAAAGAATGAAGTCCTGATCGTAATCACTATGGGTTTTTAAGTGAAAATCCAGGGCCTCCATGGCAACAAGATGTGGTATACAGGTATAGAGTGAGACTACATCCATTCCCACCCACGTGTAATTTGATTCCCACTGGGTGTCATGTAATAATAATAATAATAATAATAATAATAATAATATTTATTTATATAGCGCCAACAGATTCCGCAGCACTTTTCTACAATTCTGGGGTACATACATAGACAAAAATAGACATTACAGAGCTATACATATAATTATCCATACATGAGGAGTGAGGTCCCTGCTCGCATACATCAGCTTACAGACTATCAGGAGGGGGTGCGAGACAGAATGGCAGAGGGGCAAAGCGCTTCATTGTTCTTATGGTCCGGCCATCATTATAAATAAGGCAGTGCGGGTAAGGGGGGGTGAACCTGTCACCAGCCAATGCACAGGTCTAAGTGCTTAAATGCTTGGTGTGTGTGTGCATGTATGTATGTATGTATGTATTTATGTATGTGTGCGTGCGTGGTGGAGGTAGGTAGGTGTGTGTGTGGGGGGGGAGGGTAGCAGTCAAAATTAGGGAACCTGGTAAGCCTGCTTGAACAGATGTGTTTTCAGGGCACGTTTGAAGCTTTGTGTATTGGTGGTGAGTCTGACAGTCTTGGGTAATGGATTCCATAGAACTGGTGCAGCTCGGGTGAAGTCCTGGAGATGGAAGTGAGAGGTGCGGATCAAGGTGGATGTTAGTCGTAAGTCGTTAGAGGAGCGTAAGGCACGGGTAGGGCGGTAGAGATGAGGGAGGAGATATAGGGAGGTGAAGCACTGTGGAGAGCTTTATATTGTATCCTGTGTTTAATAGGGAGCCAGTGTAGTGACTGGCACAGGGGGAGGCATCAGTATAGCGGCTGGACATGGGGATGAGCCTGGCCGCTGCATTGAGAATGGACTGGAGAGAGGAGAGTTTAGAGGAAGGAAGGACGATTAGTAAGGAATTGCAGTAGTCAAGACGGGAATGGATCTGAGCGACAATGAGAGTTTTAGCAGATTCGACAGGAAGGAAGGGACGGATTTTAGAGATGTTTTTTAGATGCAGATTACAGGAACGTGAAAGAGATTTAATATGAGGAGTGAAGGAGAGATCCGAGTCACACATAACCCCAAGGCAGCGGGCTTGTTGTGTAGGGGTTATGGTCGCACCACAGACAGAGATGGAGATGTCAGGTGGAGCGTGTTTAGCAGAGGGAGGGAAGACAAGAAGCTCAGTCTTAGAAAGGTTTAGTTTTAGGAATAGGGAGGACATAGCGTTAGAGACGGCAGACAGACAGTTACTGGTGTTCTGTAGAAGAGCAGGGGTGATATCACGGTAGGATGTATAGAGCGGGGGTGATATCACGGGAGGAGGTATACAGCTGGGTATCATCAGCAAAGAGATGTATACAGCGGGGGTGATATCACGGGAGGAGGTATACAGCTGGGTATCATCAGCAAAGAGATGTATACAGCTGGGGTGATATCACCGGAGGAGGTATACAGCTGGGTATCATCAGCAAAGAGATGTATATAGCTGGGTGATATCACGGGAGAAGGTATACAGCTGGGGTGAGAGGAGGCTAGGAGTCTGGAGACTTCCTCCTCTGTCACTGGCTCAAAGGCTGAGAGGGAAGAGGAGGAACAGTGAGAGGGAATAGGATTAATATTACCTGGGGACTGGGAGATAATCTCCTGGCGGATGGTGTCTATTTTGTCCTTGAAGTAGTTGGCTAAGTCTTCAGCACAGAGGTTAGTGATGGGTGTCTGAGGTTTGGGTTTAAGGAGAGAGTTAAGGGTATCAAAGAGGCGTTTTGGGTTATAGGAAAGAGAAGAGATCAGAGTGGTGAAGTAGGATTGCTTAGCAAAGTGAAGAGCGGAGTAGTAGCTTCTAAGCATAAACTTATAATGTAGAAGGTTGGCTGTTGTCTTGGATTTCCTCCACAGACGTTCAGCACACCTAGAACACCATCTAAGAAAACGAGTTCTGGATGTGTGCCAGGGTTGTGGCCGTCTGTGTCGGGCTGTTTGGGGTATAGGCGGTGCAAGTTTGTCCAGGGTGGTTTTGTAGGTGTCGTGGTATTGTTTGGCAGCAAGATTAGGACAGGAGAGGGAAGAGGTGGGGGGCAATGATGACTGTACGGTATCTAGCAGTTGTTGGGTGTCTATAGCACGTAAGTTTCTATATGTGAGTGAGGTCGGGGTGTCAAGAGGAGGACGAGAATTTGTTATCATAAAGGAGAGGAAGTTGTGGTCAGAGAGGTCAGTGGTTAAGTTAGTAAAGTGGGAAACTGGGCAAAGTCTGGAGAAGACCAGGTCCAGGGTATTCCCACCCTTGTGGGTGGGAGAGTTAAGGCCCTATTCCACCAACAGATCTGACGACAGATTATCTGCCAAAGATTTGAAGCCAAACCCAGGAACAGACTATAATGAGAGAACAGGTCATAAAGGAAAGACTGGATTTCTCCTCTTTTCAAATCCGCTCCTGGGTTTGGCTTCAAATCTTTGGCAGATAATCTGTCGTCAGATCTGTTGGTGGAATAGGGCCTTTAGAATGCTGAGAGAGGCCAAGGGAGGAGGTTAGAGAAAGAAACTGAGCGGCTGATGGGGAGATTGGGTTGTTAATTGGGATGTTAAAATCGCCCATGATTAAAGCAGGAATATCGGAAGATAGAAAGTAAGGAAGCCAGGTAGAGAAGTGATCAAGAAACTTAGTAGGTGAACCAGGAGGGCGGTAGATGACTGCGACTCTCAAGGAAAATGGAAGAAAAAGTCGTACGGTGTGAACTTCAAAAGAGGAGAATGAGAGGGAGGGCTCAGGGGGAATGACGTGGTAGGTACAGTCTGGGGAGAGAAGTACACCCACTCCTCCACCATGCCTGTTATCAGGTCTATGGGAAAGGTGTAGGCCACTATGGGTCAGAGCGGCGGGTGAGGCAGTGTCTGACTCTTGTAGCCATGTTTCCGTGAGAGCCAGCAGGTCAAGTGATTTATTGATAAACATATCATGAACTTCTGTAAGTTTGCTACAGACAGACCGGGCGTTCCAGAGAGCACAGTTGATGCTGATAGGATCCGGCAAGCAATGGATCCTGACCAGGTTATGGGGGTTTCTGAAGGAGGTAGGTGAAGAAACGCTGTTAGTGAAAGAGGGAGGACCAGGGTTAGGAGAAATGTCTCCCGCTGCAAGGAGGAGGAGAATTGTTAGAGATAGTAGATGATTTAGTGACTTATGAGGACGGTTTCTGTGCTGCACCTTGGAGAAACAAAGGTGATGGGGGTTCAGGAAGGTAAAAAGTGAGTGTGAGCAGTACATAGGTGACGGAAGGAGAGAGGGGCTGATGTGGACCGAGTCCACAGGGGGAATGGGTGGGGGATAGGTATGTAGACATAGGATTAGCAGGTATAGAGAAATAAACAGCATGATGAAAGTAGTAAAAATGCATTAAGTGGTTAGTCGTTCTATGGAATACATGTGCAGTACTCACTGGTTTCTTATGGTTTCCTTCTGGTCTAATTCTAAAGTGGTCACTTATGAGGTCACTTGCGATGGAACGAACGATGGAGTATTCAAAAGACCAGTGGTCAAAAGACCAGTGTGCCCACTCTTATAGTTCTATGGCTATGATTAAAATGATTGTAATACATCTGTGGTGTCTTTCAAGTACCCGGGGGCTGTTTGTACCAAGGGCTGTAGGACACTGTACAACCATGCACACAAACGTTCACACAATGATTGGCGTCCCGAGACAATAGGGCGCATTGGGGGAGGTACTTCTCCCTTGTGTGTTTTTGGTAAGCCGTATAACACAGGAATTATTGGATTTTTTGGGCATAAATACTCAACCTCCCTGTCTGACAGTATGCCTAATGACTGCCCTTCACTCAATATGTGTTGTAACTCCTTACTGAAAATGCTGGTGGGATTACCAGCAAGTTTATGGTACACGGTGGTATCTGACAGTAATTAGTCCATTTGAGAGTTATACATGTGAGCGTCCATTACAACTACTAGTCCCCCCTTGTCGGAGTTCTTTATAACCACTTGGTTAAGATTCATCAATTCTTCCAAGGCTTCTTGTTGCTTATGCGTTTGGTTGGATTTTTTCTGAGCCATAGAAGTCTGTTCAGACAGAACTTTCAGGTTGCGGAAAACACAGTTTTGATATTGATCCATTTGTGGGGTGCGTGACTGTAGCGGATAATATGATGGATTGGGAATGTTTGGGATGTTTTGTCTCAATACTTATGAGCCGCATGGTATGAATCTGCGCCGAGAAATGATGCTTCACTATTAGTTTAACCACGGCAGTAGCTATACCAGTTTCTCACCACTAGGATGTTTAGGATGCTTAGGACGCTGTCATACTAGTCAATCTCTGTTTGAATTATCCTGCTACCAACCTGCAATATGCATTAAGTTATTGTTCCATAAATGTTGATGAATTGTTATGGATCTGTATGTTCATTTGCAAAATGTATTTTACACGCTTGTGTTATTAACTTAGCACTGCCAGATGGCTCCCGAGTGTGGTTCAGACTAATTAGCCCAGGTGTGTCCCGGTGCTGACGTAGACAGCAGGGCGGTGCTCCGCGTCACACACGCCGGTAGCCTGAGGGTACTATTACACGGAACGATAATCGGCCGATTATCGCTCCGTGTAATAAATGCAACGATCAGCCGATGACAACGATCATCGGCTGATCGTTGATATAAGTTAGACCCTATTTTCGTCGGGCGCCGACCGCGCACAGCTGCGTGTTATAGCGGTGCGTGGCCGGCGACTAACGATATACATTACCCATCCTTGTTCCAGGGCTGCTCCTGCCGTCCGCTTCTCCCGGGGTCCCGCGCGCGCTCCAGCTTCACAGAGGCCTGTCAGCTGATAGGCCGCTCAGCCAATCAAAGGCCGCGGCGGTCCCGGCCTGTGATTGGCTGAGCGACCTACCAGCTGACAGGCCGCTGTGAAGCTAGAGCGCGCACGGGACCCCGGAGAAGCGGACGGCAGGAGCAGCCCTGGAACGTGGATGGGTAATGTATGCCAGTTTAGCAAGGGCTGCAAGGACATCGGTAACGATGTCCTTGTAGCTCTTGTCAAACCATTGTCGGGCCGTGTAATAGGCCCAGTAAACGAGCAACGATCTAGCAGATCGCTGCTCGTTTACAGGTATTATCGGGCCCGTGTAATACCACCCTGAGGCTATAAGTCTAGTTCCCACAAGTGGGTCCTTAGCCACGATTAAGGCTGCGGCTAGCAGCTGAAACGCATTGGTGGATCTGTTGGGGGGGTTGCCGCAGTGTGTTCATGGTGCTTAGGTGAAAAATAAAAGCTGTAAATACTATCCACCTGGCCGGGACCTGGACTCATCCTTTCTTTTGCCATTTACACTAATAGACCTGATACCACTAGACATTACACTAATAGACCTGATACCACTAGACATTACACTAATAGACCTGATACCACTAGACCTTACACTAATAGACCTGATACCACTAGACATTACACTAATAGACCTGATACCACTAGACATTACACTAATAGACCTGATACCACTAGACATTACACTAATAGACATGATACCACTAGACATTACACTAATAGACCTGATACCACTAGGCCTTACACTAATAGACCTGATACCACTAGACATTACACTAATAGACCTGATACCACTAGACCTTACACTAATAGACCTGATACCACTAGACATTACACTAATAGACCTGATACCACTAGGCCTTACACTAAGAGACCTCATACCACTAGGCCTTACACTAATAGACCTGATACCACTAGACATTACACTAATAGACCTGATACCACTAGACATTACACTAATAGACCTGATACCACTAGACCTTACACTAATAGACCTGATACCACTAGACATTACACTAATAGACCTGATACCACTAGACCTTACACTAATAGACCTGATACCACTAGGCCTTACACTAATACACTTAAAATAATCAGTCATTAAAAATAACTTTTGCCATATCATCAGGTGTGTTCGCAGTAGAGGAGAGAGCGCTGCAGTTGTGCAATCCCCCCCTCCCCGCCCGCTTGCTAATTCTATTCACTAATCAGTGTAACCTTATTATAGTCTATGAGTAATGGTGACAAATTGTTATAATGATACTATGACATACACTACCGTTCAAAAGTTTGGGGTCACCCAAACAATTTAGTGTTTTCCATGTAGTCGCACTTCTTCACCACCGGACGTTGTGAAATGAATAGAAAATAGAGCCAAGACATTGACAAGGTGAGAAATACTGATTTGTATGTGAAATAACATTGTTCTTCCATCACACTTTGCTTCCGTCCCAGAATCCTCCTTGTGCAGCAATTCCAGCATTGCACACCTTTGGCATTCTAGCTATTAATCTGTTGGGGTAAGCTGGAGAAATTGCCCCCCACGCTTCTAGAAGCAGCTCCCACAAGTTGGATTGGTTGGATGGGCACTTCTGGCGTACCATACGGTCCAGCTGCTCCCACAATGGGGTGGTGATCTGGTGACTGCGCTGGCCTCTCCATTCCCTAGGATAGAATACCAGCTGCTGCTTCTGCTGGAAATAGTTCTTGCACAATTTGGAGGTGTTTAGGGTCATTGTCCTGTTGTAGGATGAAATTGGCTCCAACCAAGCGCTGCCCACTGGGTATGGCATGGCGGTGCAGAGTGATCGCCTTCCTTATTCACAATCCCTGTTACCCTGTACAAATCTCCCACCTTACCAGCACCAACCCCAGACCATCATATGACCTCCACCATGTATAACAGATGGCGTCAGGCATTCTTCCAGCATCTTCTCATTTCTTCTGCGTCTCACAAACGTTCTTCTTTGTCACCCAAACACCTCAGACTTGGATTCATCCGTCCACAACACTTTTTTCCAGTCTTCCTCTGTCCAATGTCTGTGTTCTTTTGCCCATCTTAATCTTTTTCTTTTATTGGCCAGTCTCAGATATGGCTTTTTCTTTGCCACTCTGCCCTGAAGCCCAAAATCCGGCAGCCGCCTCTTCCCTGTAGATGGTGACACTGGTGTTTTGCGGGTACTATGTAATGAAGATGCCAGTTGGGGACCTGTGAGGCGTCTGTTTCTCAAACTAGAGACTCTAATGTGCTTATCTTCTTGCTTAGTTGTGCAACGCGGCCTCCCACTTCTTTTTCTACTCTGGTTAGAGCCTGTTTGTGCTGTCCTCTGAAGGGAGTAGTACACACCGTTGTAGGAAATCTTCAATTTCTTAGCAATTTCTCAAATGGAATAGCCTTCATTTCTAAGAACAAGAATAGACTGTGGAGTTTCAGATGAAAGTTCTCTTTTTCTGGCCATTTTGAGCGTTTAATTGACCCCACAAATGTGATGCTCCAGAAACACAATCTGCTCAAAGGAAGGTCAGTTTTGTAGCTTCTGTAACGAGCTAGACTGTTTTCAGATCTGTGAACATGATTGCACAAGGGTTTTCTAATCATCAATGAGCCTTCTGAGCCAATGAGCAAACACCTTGTACCATTAGAAGACTGGAGTGATAGTTGCTGGAAATGGGCCTCTATGCACCTATGTAGATATTGCACCAAAAACCAGACATTTGCAGCTAGAATAGTCATTTACCACATTAGCAATGTATAGAGGGGATTGGTTTAAAGTTAGGACTAGTTTAAAGTTATCTTCATTGAAAAGTACAGTGCTTTTTCTTCAAAAATAAGGATATTTCAATGTGACCCCAAACTTTAGAACGGTAGTGTACGATGGAGTTGTATCATGCACACATTGTTAGTATTATTATTTACATTCTCATAAAATCACACACAGCCTGAGATGTAATGGCCGTGTATAAATGCTTGAGGGTAGGAAAAGATAACTGGTGTTGGGGCCACTATCTAATGGGAGTTAAAGCGACTCTGTACCCAAAATCTGTGCCCCTCCCCCCCAAATCGTTTGTACATTCGAATAGCTGCTTTTAATCCAAGATCTGTCCTGGGGGGCATTCGGCAGGTGATGCAGTTATTGTCCTGAAAAACAACTTTGAATCTTGCAGCTCTGTGCCAAATTGGAGTGGCTTAGAGTGTGTGTGCCCTTACCCTGCACCTCCTCTCCGTCCCTCCTCCCCGCCCTCTTCACCATTAGGAATGCCCTGGGCAGGATTTTTCCTATTTATCATCGTCTGAACACTCTGCACATGTGTTGGATCATTAAGGCACCTGTGCAGTGTTCAGACAAGTGAGCAATAGGAGAAATTCTGCCAGGGGCATTCCTAATAGTGAAGAAGGCGGGGAGGAGGGACGGAGAGGCGGTGCAAGCCTAGGGCATAGACACTCTAGGCCACTCCAGTTTGACACAGGGCTGCAAGTTCAAAAGTTGTTTTTTAGGACAAAAACTACGGACCTCAGGACAGGTCTTGGATTAAAAGCAGCTGTCTGACGGTAAAAGCGGTTGGGGGGGATCAGATTGTACAGAGTTGCTTAAAAAAAAGCAAGGGGGGGGAAATCCCAGGGAAATGGGTGATAATACACACAAATCCCACCGGAGAGCTGCCGGTGGGATATCACATCTACAGTGGTTTGCAATAAATTAGAATATCAACAAAAATGTGGGGGTTTTTTTCAGTAATTCAACTGTTAACTTGAACTTTTTCTAGCATTTATTTATATTAAAATTGATGATTATGGATTACAACCAAGAAAAACCCAAAGGTCAGTATTTCAGAAAATTAGAATAATTAACCCAAAACACCTGCATGGGAAAGACTGCTGACAGATGTCCAGAAGGCTGTCATTCACACACTCCACAAGGAAGGGAAGCCACAAAAGTTCATTGCTAAAGAAGCTGGCTGTTCTCAGAATGCTGGATCAAAGCAGATTAATGGAAAGTTGAGTGGAAGGAAAAAGTGTGGTAGAAAAAGGTGCAAAAGCATCCGGGAGAACCGCAGTCTTACAGGATTGTAACCAAAATGCCATTCAATGCCATGGGAGAGGTTCACAAAGAGTGGCCTACTGCTGGAGTCAGTGCTTCACAAGCCACAAGCACATCCAGACGTCTGCAGGACACGGGCTACAAGTGTTGTATCCCATGTGTCACTCCTGACCAAGAAACAAGGCCAGAAGCGTCTTATCTGGGCCAAGGAGAAGAAGAACTGGACTGCTGATCACGGATCCAAGGGGCTGTTCTCAGATGGAAGTAAATTTTGCATTTCATTTGGAAATCTGGGTCCCAGAGTCTGGAGGAAGAGTGGAGAGGCACAATCCAAGCTGCTGGAGGTCTAGTGTGAAGTTTCTACAATCAGTGATGGTTTGGGGAGCCCTGTCATCTGCTGGTGGAGCCTCACTGGGTTTCATCAACACCAAAGTCACCACTGCCGTCTACCAGGACATCTTAGAGCACTTCATGCCTCCCTGTGCTGAAAAGATTTTTGGAGATGAAATTTTCATCTTCCAGCAGGATTTGGCACCTGTCCACAAGGCCAAAAGTCCCAATCCCTGGTTTACTAACCACAGCATCACTGGGCTTGATTGGCCAGCAAACTCGCCAGACCTTCACCCCATAGAGAAATTATAGGGTATTGTCAGGAGGAAGATGAAAGACACTAGAGCCAACAATGCAGACGAGCTGAAGGCCGCTATCACAGCAACCTGGGCTTCACTAACCTATCTGCAGTGATCAGCTGATCGCCTCCATGCCACATTGCCGCATCGATGCCGTTATTCATGCAGAAGGTGCCCCGACCAAGTATTGGGGGCATTTACTGTACAGACCTTTCATTTGGTCGAAATTTCTGTGTTAAAAACATTTTTTTTTTCAGTTGGTTTTATATAATATTCAAATTTTCTGAAATACTGACTTTTGGGTTTTTCTTGGCTGTAATCCACAATCATTAACTTTACCAGAAATAAACGCTAGAAAAAGTTCACTCTGTATGTAATAATTCTATAGAATATATCAGGTCACTTTTTGAATTGAATTACTGAAAAAAACATTTTTTTGTTGATATTCTAATTTATTGCAAACCACTGTATCAATATACTAGTGCATGGACCAGTCTCTGTCCCTGTCTCCCCTATATAAAGTGCAAACCACAACATAGGTTCATATATAGGCCGTGGAATAGGCCCAGTAAATAAGCGCAGATCTAACAGAGCGGCGCTCGTTTACATCGTTGATTGTGCCCTGCTCGGCCCGTGGAATAGCATCCTAAGTGAGAGAGACGGCTATTATCGAAGGAAAATATCCCCCAGGGATCTGTCAGCGACTCTCCAGTCTGCACCCCACGCGTCACGCCAGGGGCAATGGTTCCTCTACTCCAGCTAGTCTCAAAACAGGGGAATAGCCAGATATCCCTCTCTCCAGAGAAGGAAGCCCATTGCCAAGGGGTGCCTCCTAGTGGGGAGAGCACCAATTTAGGTCCCAAAGCTTGCAACAGAGTGAGGACCTGAGGGACCACGTATCAGTGTGGTTTGGTGCTCTCCCCACTAGGAGGCGCCCCTTGGCAACGAGCTTCCTTTTCTGGAGAGAGGGATATCTGGCTATTCCCCTGTTTTGAGACTCGCAACTGAGGCTCCACGCACCCCTTCTTTGCATATTGTAATTTCGTAGGAGACAATCAGTGGAGACTTGTAAATGAGTACTCCATTGGATTGTTTCGCTGTTCTCCCTGAGTTCAGTGATTGTTGTGTTTTGTTGGTCTACTCCAGCTAGCTTATATGGTCCCAATCATCTTGGCGACGTACGCGCATCACACATAGCTCTGCCTTCCACCCATTTTTTCTATGGCACATCCCCAGGTAAATCACCTAATCGGACACATTTGTACATAAACAGACATGTTGTATAAAATAAACACATATATATATAAATATATAATATCCTTCTTACTACCCGACAGACAAAACTTTGTGGGTCCGGCACATAATCCTGCCTTTCACAGCACTTCCTGACTATTGGTTATCACAAACATGATACACAAACAAGTAAAAAAAAAACTCTGAGAAAATCTAAATTTAATACAATGAAAAGAATAAAAAAGGGAAAACTTCATCACTTTAAGGGCACAGTATAACAGCACTGTGAAATTGAACGACACAACATCTGGTGGCACTATAATGAGTCGTTGTTGCTATCAGCAACATTTTAATACCATGAAATTCAATGCAATTTACATTTAAATAAAATTTCACCCAACATAATTTTAATATTACTAAAATACCAAAAAGTTGGAGACCCTGACATACAAACAGTCGATATTGGACAATACAATACAATACAGTTTGGGGCGCGCTGCTACCACAAACAGCATTTCATTCGCCATTTGGACATAGACTGAATTTTAACAGCGTTGTAAACTTGCTTGATGTGCTTGGCGGCACACTACAGGTACATAAGCATTAGGGGGATATGTACACATACACACAATATTATGAAGTGAATTTATTGTCTATGTCATGTCTGGGCGTTATTATGATTCTGTGGTGGCAGCCATGTTGGTTCTCAGCTTGATGATGGACGCTCATCTGTCAGCCACTTCAATGAAAAGTCTCTCATATGGGCAAATATCTCCCAGTGTGTTGTAGAGACATATCCAGCAGTCATCGCTCTCACCAAGAGTTACACTACCCAGAAGTAGCCTCTGAGAGCACTTTCACACCCTCTTATTGTATCCCCAGAGTGTAAGGGCCCTATTCCACCGGACGATATCGTTCAGATTATCGTTAAATCGTTCGAATCTAAACGATAATCGTTCCGTTGAAATGCAGTTAACAATTACATTCGCAATAGATATGAACGCAATAGCGAATAAATAGCGAAGAAAAAACAATCGCAATTACGATCATAAGTAACGATTATCGTTCCATGGAAATGAGTGAATGTTTTCAGGTCATTCGCAATAGCGGTCGTTTGAGATTGTTAATCGTTAACGATTATGCAAACGATAATCGTCCGGTGGAATAGGGCCCTAACCCAAGTCTTTACCACTGGGGGTCAGTACAGGTATTGGGACAGGAAGTTGATACCCCTGAGAATATGTAAAAATAGCCCAGCAATAGGGGGTCAGTGTTTTTTGTCAGATCGAGACTAAGACCTTATTTACATGTTACGTTAATATGTCCGTAATTGTCTGAGGGTATTCTACCTGTTGCTTGGCCACACTGTTGATGGTGTACGGTATCGACCCTGGAGCTGCAGCCTTCACAGTATATGGTGAACACATGCGATTAGGTTGTTGGTGACTATACACAACCAGGCCAGGTGAGTCGTGGTTCATTTGATGACTTACGCGTATGTAACAGATATACTGTCAGGAATCTGCAGTAGCCTTGTCTGAACTGGGCCTGGTGTTTGGCTTTTGTGTACCACACCCGATTGCTTCTCAGCTTCCGGACATGCAGGAGTTAAGCTGAGAAGCTTCTGTGCTTGATTTTACACCTGTCTGGTCTCTGTGATTGACTGGTTTCTCTGCCTGTCTGCAGCCTGGAGAATCAGAGCGCCGGTCCAATGAGGATTCGGACCGGGCTCTTGCTCAGTATAAAGCAAAGCAAAGACAGAGTTCCAGTGCTGGTTAATTAGGTTCACTCCTGGTCCCAGCTCCCCTTGTCCTACTCCTGCAAACCCCGTCCTATTCCTTTTCTGCCTGACGTACCCGTGTTCTGACCTCCGCCTGACTTTTGACTATCCCGTTGTGTTGCTGATTTTGTACTTCGTTGTCCGTGTGGTTTGACCTGGCTTGTTCCATTACTCTTTATTGTTTGTCTGTCTGTACTGTTCTGTGTGTTCACTTACGTAGTGTAGGGAATGTCTTCGTGGTTGTCCGCGACCGCCTAGGGTCGACTGAGGCAAGTAGGCAGGTGACAGTGGGTATGCCCAGATCGACTCTGGCGCTTCTGCGAATTTTATTAACCCCATGTTTTTTTCAGGCTTGGAGGTATGTCCTCTACTACTTCAGCATCCAATTAACGTCACTGGAGCAGATTCTGCCCCCTTTTCTCAAGGTGACGTACGGTATATGACCCCATGTCTAAAGGTCAAGGTGGGGTCTGTCCATATTGAGAACCTCGAGTTCCTTCTTATGCATAACTTGTCCTCTGATGTTATTTTGGGATTGCCCTGGCTGGAAACACATAACCCGATCTTTGATTGGTCCAGCAGGGAACTTGTTCGGTGGGGACCTGGGTGCGCTTCTCACTGTATTGCTGTGTCTCTTGCGGAATGCTCCCCGGGGGAGGGGGAGATTCCGGAATTCTTGTCTGATTATTTTGATGTGTTCGACGAAAAAGCGGTGGACGGGTTGCCACCCCATAGACCGTATGATTGTGCTATTGATTTAGTACCCGGTGCCAAATACCCTCGAGGTCGAATTTTTAATTTGTCTTGCCCTGAGAGAGAAGCTATGCGAGAGTACATAAAGGACAGCCTACGCAAGGGCCACATACGTCCGTCCTCTTCTCCTCTGGGGGCAGGGTTCTTTTTTGTGGGCAAAAAAGACGGGGGTCTCCGGCCCTGTATTGACTACCGGGAACTTAACAAGATTACTGTTAAAAATCAACATCCATTGCCGTTAATTCCTGATCTCTTTAACCAAATCGTGGGTGCTAAGTGGTTTTCCAAGGTTGATTTGCGGGGGGCTTATAATTTAATTAGAATCAGAGAAGGTGACGAGTGGAAGACTGCCTTTAATACCCCAGAGGGCCACTTCGAGTATCTGGTGATGCCTTTTGGGTTATGCAATGCCCCGGCAGTCTTCCAACACTTTGTCAATGACATCTTCCGTGAGCATCTTGGACGCTTTCTTGTGGTCTATCTTGATGATATTTTGATTTTCTCCTCAGATTGGTCATCTCACGTGAGGCATGTTCGTACTGTGATGGAGCTTCTGAGACAAAATAACCTATGTGCCAAGTTGTCAAAATGCCAATTCGGTATCCAGGAGGTCTCATTTCTGGGCTATAACATTACTCCCAATTCATTTGGTATGGATCCACTTAAAGTAGCAGCTATTAAAAAGTGGGAACGACCTAACAACCTAAAGGCCTTACAAAGGTTTTTGGGTTTTGCGAATTATTATAGAAAATTCATTAAAGGGTTCTCAATCATCGCCAAACCTCTCACAGATTTGACCAGAAAGGGGGCGGATCTGGTCCACTGGTCCACTGAGGCTATCAAGGCATTCGACACACTTCGGCACTGTTTCTCAGAGGCTCCAGTACTGGCTCAGCCAGAATTCGAGCGCCCGTTTATTGTCGAAGTTGATGCATCCGAGGTGGGGGTGGGAGCAGTCTTGTCCCAGGGATCAGACACTCTTACCCATCTTCGGCCTATTGCGTACTTCTCGAGGAAGTTCTCTCAAGCAGAGCGCAATTACGATATTGGGAATAGAGAACTTCTGGCCATTAAGATGGCATTTGATGAGTGGAGGCATTTTTTGGAAGGGGCCAAACATAAAGTCACTGTGCTAACAGACCATAAAAACCTGGTTTATCTTGATACGGCTAAACGTCTTTCTCCACGGCAGGCCAGATGGGCGTTATTTTTTACGAGGTTCAACTTTGAGATCACGTATCGGCCTGGGTCTCGTAATATCAAGGCTGATGCCCTCTCTCGCAGCTTTGACCTCAAAGATGCTCCCGAGAAACCGATCGATACGATCCTAAAACCTGGTGTGGTTGTGTCTGTCCTGCAGCCGGATCTGGTGACTCTGGTGTCGGAGTCTCAGGATTTGGCCCCCCATAACACTCCTGAGTCCCTCCTGTTTGTGCCGCCGAACCTTCGCCTCCGGGTTTTGGAGGAAATCCATAGTTCCGTCTTGGCGGGACATCCAGGCATAGCAGGTACCAAATATCTGCTTTCGCGTCATTTCTGGTGGCCAACCTGGGCCCGAGATGTTAAAGCGTTTGTTGATGCATGTGAGGTCTGTGCTAGGTCCAAGGTTCCCCGTAGACCACCGGAGGGACTGTTACATCCTCTGCCGGTTCCCACGAGGCCCTGGACGCACCTATCTATGGACTTCATTACTGACTTGCCTGTGTCTAGGGGTAAAACTGTCATTTGGGTAGTGGTAGATCGGTTTTCGAAAATGTGTCACCTCATCCCACTGCGTAAACTTCCTAGTGCTCGTCTTCTGGCCACGCTGTTTATCAATCATATTTTGCGCTTACATGGTGTCCCGGAAAACATTGTTTCCGATCGAGGTGTCCAGTTTGTGGCTAAATTCTGGAGGGAGTTTTGTGGTAAATTGGGGACCTCTTTGTCCTTCTCATCTGCCTTCCACCCCCAGACGAATGGGCAGACTGAGAGGGTCAACCAGTCGTTGGAGCAATTCCTGAGGTGTTTCGTGGCTGATACCCAGGACAAATGGCGAGATTTCATTCCTCTAGCTGAGTTTGCTATTAATAACCATGAGCAACGTTCTCTTAAGATGTCGCCTTTTTTTTGTAACTATGGTTTTAATCCCAGGTACTCGTCCGTTCACTCCGCTGAATCTATTAATCCTTCTGCTGAGGCTATTTTTTCAAAACTGTGCACAGTTTGGGCCCAAGCTCATCAGAGCTTGGTTAAAGCCCAAGAGTCTTACCAAAAACAAGCTAACAAAAGACGCATATCTGGCCATCAATATGTAGTAGGTGATAAGGTCTGGCTCTCTACTAGAAATCTGAAATTGAGAGTACAATCAGGGAAGCTAGCGCCCAAATACATTGGGCCATATACTATTGTAGAGGTTATTAACCCTGTGTCTTTCAGACTTAAACTACCGACGTCTCTAAGGATTCATCCCGTATTTCATAAGGCTCTACTGAAAAAATATGTGCAGCCGGTGTCCCCGTCACTTCCCCCTGCCCCATTGGTCGTTCAGGGGGAGTTAGAGTATGAGGTGGAGAGAATCCTAAACTCTCGTTGGGTACAGGGCTCGTTGCAATACCTAGTCCACTGGAAGGGCTTTGGACCAGAGGAGCGTACATGGGTGGCAGTTAGGGACATGCATGCTCCTCACTTGGTCCGACGATACCATGCCCAGAATCCGTCTAAGCCAGGTCCGTTCAATAAGGGTCCTGAGGCCCCTCATAAGAGGGGGGGTACTGTCAGGAATCTGCAGTAGCCTTGTCTGAACTGGGCCTGGTGTTTGGCTTTTGTGTACCACACCCGATTGCTTCTCAGCTTCCGGACATGCAGGAGTTAAGCTGAGAAGCTTCTGTGCTTGATTTTACACCTGTCTGGTCTCTGTGATTGACTGGTTTCTCTGCCTGTCTGCAGCCTGGAGAATCAGAGCGCCGGTCCAATGAGGATTCGGACCGGGCTCTTGCTCAGTATAAAGCAAAGCAAAGACAGAGTTCCAGTGCTGGTTAATTAGGTTCACTCCTGGTCCCAGCTCCCCTTGTCCTACTCCTGCAAACCCCGTCCTATTCCTTTTCTGCCTGACGTACCCGTGTTCTGACCTCCGCCTGACTTTTGACTATCCCGTTGTGTTGCTGATTTTGTACTTCGTTGTCCGTGTGGTTTGACCTGGCTTGTTCCATTACTCTTTATTGTTTGTCTGTCTGTACTGTTCTGTGTGTTCACTTACGTAGTGTAGGGAATGTCTTCGTGGTTGTCCGCGACCGCCTAGGGTCGACTGAGGCAAGTAGGCAGGTGACAGTGGGTGGGTTCAGATCTAGGGCCCACTGTCTCTTGTCTTGTTTACACCTGCCAGTCCTGACATATACCTATCACCCCATGAGCCGCTCTGCCTTCTGTTCTTTACCCCAGCAGTAGTAAGCTGCCATTGATAGATTCCAAGGAAGAAAAGGCATTTTTAATGACAGAAACTTTTATACTAGGTGAGAGCAGACGCCATCCGGGATCGGGGGTCAAACCGAACGGGCAGCAAAGTACAAAAACTGGATCCAGGAGGATAGTTGGGTAACAGAGCCGAGGTCGGAAGAAGCCAGGTAATAGTACAGGAAAGAGATATTAAGCTGCTGAGTACGCTAGAAAACTAGTCAGCGAGGATTATGGGAACTAGGGGACGCATATATAGGAGGTCATGGGTCTGGTCCAGAACACATGATCCTCACAAGGGAGACCTGCCAGTCATTCACCATACTGCAGCACAAATGCATGATTCAAAACTCCCACCAGGTGAGGCAGACCCGTTGTGCCTGGCCGGATATGCCGTCAGGTCTCTGTGATGTCACCCAGCCAAGAAGTGGATCCATAGTGCGGCCCAGCAATGCGCTCACTGTGAGGCCACCGCAGCGTGTTCCCAGAGACCCGGCTGCTGACAACCCTGGAGCACGGTCAGGTAAGTGTCTAACAGTGCATAGATTTCTTCAAACAAAATATCATAAAAACAGTAAATTTCAAGGTTATTTTGTGACCAGCAGCTCAGTCTTCATTGTCCATTGTTCTCTAGGCCTAAGAATAAGCCTCCTGTCCCCCAGCCCACCCCATTCTGATTGGGCCGCTGCCATGATATCAATAGGCTGTCTAGTGAGGTCCGATGCCTGGAGCCCTGGGACATTCCCTTCTGGAGGGTGTAAACACATTATCCTAGAAAAAGTTTTTACCAATGTTTTCAGGTTGTTCTCATCTTGTAAATGGTAAGAGAAGTCCTCCCTATCAGAATACAGGCCAGGCTGGAACTGGCCCTTGCAGCTTATAAAGAGATGGTGGGTTGTCAGCCAGGTACCAGGCTAAGGGGAGTCCTGTGACACCCGTCTATAGATGTATTATTAGTTATCACCCGTCTATAGATGTATTATTAGTTATCACCCGTCTGTAGATGTATTATTAGTTATCACCCGTCTATAGATGTATTATTAGTTATTACCCGTCTATAGATGTATTATTAGTTATCACCCGTCTATAGATGTATTATTAGTTATCACCCATCTATAGATGTATTATTAGTTATCACCCGTCTATGGATGTATTATTAGTTATCACCCGTCTATGGATGTATTATTAGTTATCACCCGTCTATAGATGTATTATTAGTTATCACCCGTCTATAGATGTATTATTAGTTATTACCCGTCTATAGATGTATTATTAGTTATCACCCGTCTATAGATGTATTATTAGTTATCACCCCATAGCCTTCAAATTCAACTTTCGTTAAATTAATAGTTAAATGTTCTTGAACAGATTTTTTTTTTTTTTTTTTTAAATCTGATTTTATTGACTGGTCTCACATATTACTGCTGAAGGATCTATTGACAGAATGAACAAGGGGCCTAGTGGGGTTTTCCTCAGTTCCCCCGTGGGCCAGTCTGAGCCTGCTGCAGTACATAGGGAGGGCAGTGAGGACGGGTGACATAAGACGTACGGTAGTACTGCAGACCATGGTGGGACGTCACTTCCCAAAGGAGCATGGAATTGTTCCAGGTTTAGAGCAGATTCTAGATCATTGGCTTTAGGCAGTTGGTAAAAAGGGAAATGTTTTGAATATTTCGGATTATTGGCCCCCACCCAATAGCCTGAACAAGGCAATAGAAAGTCCAGTGGAGTAAGCTTGTAATATGGTTCAGCGTTGGACAGACCCAAGTGGAGTGGAGAGTCCTCCGCTGGGCTCTGACAGCATCCCAAAACATACAGATAAGTAAATTTAGATTGTGAGCCCTATTGGGGACAGAGAGCAACAATTGGCAAAAACTATGTGAAGTGCTGCGGAATCTTTGTGCGCTATACAAATAACAGCATTATAATTATTATTATTATTATTATTGGGACCTTTTTCTAAAGAGGGCCTAATACTATACACATGACTGCACAGAGGGGGCCTAATACTATACACATGACTGCACAGAGGGGGCCTAATACTATACACATGACTGCACAGAGGGGGCCTAATACTATACACATGACTGCACAGAGGGGGCCTAATACTATACACATGACTGCACAGAGGGGGCCTAATACTATACACAGGACTGCACAGAGGGGACCTAATACTATACACAGGACTGCACAGAGGGGGCCTAATACTATACAGAGGACTGCACAGAGGGGACCTAATACTATACAGAGGGCTGCACAGAGGGGGCCTAATACTATACACAGGACTGCACAGAGGGGGCCTAATACTATACACAGGACTGCACAGAGGGGGCCTAATACTATACACAGGACTGCACAGAGGGGACCTAATACTATACACATGACTGCACAGAGGGGGCCTAATACTATACACAGGACTGCACAGAGGGGGCCTAATACTATACAGAGGACTGCACAGAGGGGACCTAATACTATACACATGACTGCACAGAGGGGGCCTAATACTATACACAGGACTGCACAGAGGGGGCCTAATACTATACACAGGACTGCACAGAGGGGGCCTAATACTATACACAGGACTGCACAGAGGGGGCCTAATACTATACAGAGGACTGCACAGAGGGGACCTAAAACTATACACAAGGCTGCACAGAGGGGACCTAATACTATACACAGGACTGCACAGAGACGGCCTAATACTATACAGAGGACTGCACAGAGGGGGCCTAATACTATACACAGGACTGCACAGAGACGGCCTAATACTATACAGAGGACTGCACAGAGGGGACTTAATACTATACACAGGACTGCACAGAGGGGACCTAATACTATACACAGGACTGCACAGAGGCGACCTAATACTATACACAGGGCTGCACAGAGGGGGCCTAATACTATACACAGGACTGCACAGAGGGGGCCTTATACTATACACAGGACTGCACAGAGGCGGCCTAATACTATACACAGGACTGCACAGAGGGGTCCTAATACTATACACAGGGCTGCACAGAGGGGGCCTAATACTATACACAGGGCTGCACAGAGGGGGCCTAATACTATACACAGGGCTGCACAGAGGGGGCCTAATACTATACACAGGACTGCACAGAGGCGACCTAATACTATACACAGGACTACACAGAGGGGGCCTAATACTATACACAGGACTGCACAGAGGCGACCTAATACTATACACAGGACTGCACAGTGGGGGCCTAATACTATACACAGGGCTGCACAGAGGGGGCCTAATACTATACAGAGGACTGCACAGAGGGGACCTAATACTATACACAGGACTGCACAGAGGAGACCTATTGCTATACAGAGGACTGCACAGAGGAGACCTAATACTATACACAGGACTGCAAAGAGGTGACCTAATACTATACACAGGACTGCACAGAGGGGACCTAATACTATACACAGGGCTGCACAGAGGGGGCCTAATACTATATACAGGACTGCACAGAGGGGGCCTAATACTATACAGAGGGCTACACAGAGGAGACCTAATACTATACACAGGGCTGCACAGAGGGGGCCTAATACTATACACAGGACTGCACAGAGGGGGCCTTATACTATACACAGGGCTGCACAGAGGGGGCCTAATACTATACACAGGGCTGCACAGAGGGGGCCTAATACTATACACAGGGCTGCACAGAGGGGGCCTAATACTATACACAGGACTGCACAGAGGGGGCCTAATACTATACAGAGGGCTGCACAGAGGGGGCCTAATACTATACAGAGGGCTACACAGAGGTGACCTAATACTATACACAGGGCTGTACAGAGGGGGCCTAATACTATACACAGGACTGCACAGAGGTGACCTAATACTATACACAGGGCTGCACAGAGGGGGCCTAATACTATACACAGGACTGCACAGAGGGGGCCTAATACTATACACAGGGCTGCACAGAGGGGGCCTAATACTATACACAGGACTGCACAGAGGGAGCCTAATACTATACACAGGACTGCACAGAGGCGACCTAATACTATACAGAGGACTGCACAGAGGGGGCCTAATACTATATACAGGACTGCACAGAGGGGGCCTAATACTATACACAGGACTGCAAAGAGTTGACCTAATACTATACAGAGGACTGCACAGAGGGAGCCTAATACTATACAGAGGGCTACACAGAGGCGGCCTAATACTATACACAGGACTGCACAGAGGAGACCTAATACTATACACAGGACTGCACAGAGGGGGCCTAATACTATACACAGGACTGCACAGAGGAGACCTAATACTATACACAGGACTGCACAGAGGGGGCCTAATACTATACACAGGACTGCACAGAGGAGACCTAATACTATACACAGGACTGCACAGAGGGGGCCTAATACTATACAGAGGACTGCACAGAGGGGGCCTAATACTATACACAGGACTGCACAGAGGGGGCCTAATACTATACACAGGGCTACACAGAGGGGGCCTAATACTAAGCAGGTGGGGGCCATTCTTCTGGGACACCAGGTTTGATATACAGTAACACTACACTAGCTGCTGTGCATCTATATACACCATCCGGTCTATGATTTGTTCAGCGTACTGGTAGCAGGATATCACAAGCAGTTATGCTGATCTGTAAACTTGCAATGATGCACTTGCACTTTTGTCAGGATTTGACCCAGTAACACGGCCTCTCGCCTCTTGTTTTCCGTTGTTTTGTTGTGATAGTATTTAAAGCGACTCTGTACCCACAATCTGACCCCCCCCCCCCCAAACCGCTTGTACCTTCGGATAGCTGCTTTTATTCCAAGATCTGTCCTGGGGTCCGTTCGGCAGGTGATGCAGTTATTGTCCTAAAAACTACTTTTAAACTTGCAGCCCCGTGCCCTCCTGATCATTAGGAATGCTCCAGGCAGATTGTCTCCTATTCCTCAGCTGTGTGAATACTGAACATGGGCTGGATCGTTAAGGCACCTGTGCAATGTTCAGCATGGAGAAAATGTTCCAGTGGCATTCCTAATGATGAAGAGGGTTGGGAGGAGGGACGGAGGGGTGGTGCAAAGTTAGGGCACAGATACTCCCAATTGGCACAGGGCTGCAAGTTTAAGAGTTGTTTTTTTAGGACAATAACTGCATCACCTGCCAAACGGACCCCAGGACAGATCTTGGGTTAAAAGCAGCTATCCGAAGGTACAAGTGGTTTGGGGGGGGGGGGGGGGGGGTCAGATTGTGGCCGGGTACAGAGTCACTTTAATAAAGAGTTTCATATTTTTCTACTTTTAGTAGTAAATTTGTCATAATCTCTTTTGGGCTCAGATATTCATTGTAGGTGTAGTGTTAGTAGTAATATTAACCTGGACTGGCCATGTGGGTCACTCTCTTTGTATGAATAGATACAACTGGAACCAGCAGCTCTTACACTATGAGAAAACCTGTAATGGCTGCAGTATGGTGTGTCACCAGCAGGTGGCAGCACATTGCCTCATGCCCATGCTGCAGCATTCTGAGATCTCAGCTGTGACCTATGGGGGGAATGATGACCGCTGCTGGTAATGGCCTGGAGTTCATGTGTCATCCTGATCGATCCTGACACAACTGCTGCCTTTATCCAGGCTGTAGGAGGCAACCCAAACACATGACGCCCCCCTCTCCACCCTGCGGCCTCCATGACTCCATGACTTAGGTTGTAAGCTCTGTGACCGCATGATACGCGACTGATGAGCGGGAATCGCAAAGTGTTTAGAGCGGCCCCTGTTAATGTCAAGGGGAGATTCAGTTTCATCACTTCTTATGCGGGGATGGAGCTCCACTGTACTCCGGCCTCTCCATGGCGTGTAACAAGCCTATGCTCTGGGCATGAAGGATGGTTCACACTAATTTTTTTATGGACATTAGTGGTTGGGGGGGGAGGGTGTCTGCTTTTAGCGATTTTCATATCTGTATTGTGTCTGTGTCTTGCCATTAGTGCTGAGCTGTTGCATTTTTTTTGTGTGTCTGCAAGGTCACATGTGGGTCATAGAGACTGAGGACGCACAAATGGGCCCTTTCCCCTTCATCAGAGCCGCTGTCCCGTATAGAGATAGAAACTGTGATCCCGGGTAGTAATATAACATCCAGTGATAGGTATATGTGTATACACAGGGGATGTCCCCAGTATTACAACCCCCTGTATGTATTCCGGGTAGTAATATAACATCCAGTGATGGGTATATGTGTATACACAGGGGATGTCCCCAGTATTACAACCCCCTGTATGTATCCCGGGTAGTAATATAACATCCAGTGATCGGTATATGTGTATATACAGGGGATGTCCCCAGTATTAGAGCCCTCTGTATGTATCCCGGGTAGTAATATAACATCCAGTGATAGGTATATGTGTATATACAGGGGATGTCCCCAGTATTAGAGCCCCTGTATGTATCCCGGGTAGTAATATAACATCCAGTGATGGGTATATGTGTATACACAGAGGATGTCCCCAGTATTAGAGCCCCCTGTATGTATCCCGGGTAGTAATATAACATCCAGTGATCGGTATATGTGTATATACAGGGGATGTCCCAGTATTAGAGCCCCCTGTATGTATCCCGGGTAGTAATATAACATCCAGTGATCGGTATATGTGTATACACAGGGGATGTCCCCAGTATTAGAGCCCCCTGTATGTATCCCGGGTAGTAATATAACATCCAGTGATGGGTATATGTGTATACACAGGGGATGTCCCCAGTATTAGAGCCCCCTGTATGTATCCCGTGTACTAATATAACATCCAGTGATGGGTATATGTGTATACACAGGGGATGTCCCCAGTATTAGAGCCCCCTGTGTGTATCCCAGGTAGTAATATAACATCCAGTGATCGGTATATGTGTATATACAGGGGATGTCCCCAGTATTAGAGCCCCCTGTATGTATCCCGGGTAGTAATATAACATCCAGTGATGGGTATATGTGTATACACAGGGGATGTCCCCAGTATATAACCCCCTGTATGTATCCCGGGTAGTAATATAACATCCAGTGATGGGTATATGTGTATATACAGGGGATGTCCCCAGTATTACAACCCCCTGTATGTATCCCGGGTAGTAATATAACATCCAGTGATGGGTATATGTGTATATACAGGGGATGTCCCCAGTATTAGAGCCCCCTGTATGTATCCCAGAGAGTAATATATTATCCAGTGATAGGTATATATGTGTATATACAGGGGATGTCCCCAGTATTAGAGCCTCCTGTATGTATCCCGGGTAGTAATATAACATCCAGTGATCGGTATATGTGTATATACAGGGGATGTCCCCAGTATTACAGCCCCCTGTATGTATCCCGGGTAGTAATATAACATCCAGTGATCGGTATATGTGTATATACAGGGGATGGCCCCAGTATTAGAGCCCCCTGTATGTATCCCGGGTAGTAATATAACATTCAGTGATCGGTATATGTGTATATACAGGGGATGGCCCCAGTATTAGAGCCCCCTGTATGTATCCCGGGTAGTAATATAACATCCAGTGATGGGTATATGTGTATACACAGGGGATGTCCCCAGTATTAGAGCCCCCTGTATGTATCCCGGGTAGTAATATAACATCCAGTGATGGGTATATGTGTATACACAGGGGATGTCCCCAGTATTACAGCCCCCTGTATGTATCCCGGGTAGTAATATAACATCCAGTGATGGGTATATGTGTATACACAGGGGATGTCCCCAGTATTACAGCCCCCTGTATGTATCCCGGAGAGTAATATAACATCCAGTGATCGGTATATGTGTATACAGGGGATGTCCCCAGTATTAGAGCCCCTGTATGTATCCGGGGTAGTAATATAACATCCAGTGATCGGTATATGTGTATACAGGGGATGTCCCCAGTATTAGAGCCCCTGTATGTATCCCGGGTAGTAATATAACATCCAGTGATGGGTATATGTGTATATACAGGGGATGGCCCCAGTATTAGAGCCCCCTGTATGTATCTGGGGTAGTAATATAACATCCAGTGATGGGTATATGTGTATATACAGGGGATGTCCCAGTATTAGAGCCCCCTGTATGTATCTCGGGTAGTAATATAACATCCAGTGATCGGTATATGTGTATATACAGGGGATGTCCCCAGTATTAGAGCCCTCTGTGTGTATCCCAGGTAGTAATATAACATCCAGTGATGGGTATATGTGTATATACAGGGGATGTCCCCAGTATTAGAGCCCCCTGTATGTATCCCGGAGAGTAATATAACATCCAGTGATCAGTATATATGTATATACAGGGGATGTCCCAGTTTTAGAGCCCCCTGTATGTATCCCGGAGAGTAATATAACATCCAGTGATCGGTATATGTGTATACAGGGGATGTCCCAGTATTAGAGCCCCATGTATGTATCCCGGGTAGTAATATAACATCCAGTGATCGGTATATATGTGTATATACAGGGGATGTCCCCAGTATTAGAGCCCCCTGTATGTATCCCGGAGAGTAATATAACATCCAGTGATGGGTATATGTGTATATACAGGGGATGTCGCCAGTATTAGAGCCCCCTGTATGTATCCCGGGTAGTAATATAACATCCAGTGATGGGTATATATGTGTATATACAGGGGATGTCCCCAGTATTAGAGCCCCCTGTATGTATCCCGGGTAGTAATATAACATCCAGTGATCGGTATATTTGTATATACAAGGGATGTGGCCAGTGTTAGAGCCCCCTGTATGTATCCCGGGTAGTAATATAACATCCAGTGATGGGTATATATGTATATACAGGGGATGTCCCCAGTATTAGAGCCCCCTGTATGTATCCCGGGTAGTAATATAACATCCAGTGATGGGTATATGTGTATATACAGGGGATGTCCCAGTATTAGAGCCCCTGTATGTATCCCGGGTAGTAATATAACATCCAGTGATGGGTATATATGTATATACAGGGGATGTCCCCAGTATTAGAGCCCCCTGTATGTATCCCGGGTAGTAATATAACATCCAGTGATGGGTATATGTGTATATACAGGGGATGTCCCCAGTATTAGAGCCCCCTGTATGTATCCCGGGTAGTAATATAACATCCAGTGATGGGTATATGTGTATATACAGGGGATGTCCCCAGTATTAGAGCCCCCTGTATGTATCCAGGAGAGTAATATAACATCCAGTGATGGGTATATGTGTATATACAGGGGATGTCCCCAGTATTAGAGCCCCCTGTATGTATCCAGGAGAGTAATATAACATCCAGTGATGGGTATATATGTGTATACACCGGATATCCTACGTAATGGTGCTTGTTCTGGTAAAAGTGATCTTTTATCATCTGCGGATTGTGCTATGTGAATGGTGCTTTACGGCGAAGCGCCACTTAGCCCCGCCCACAACGCAACTGTTGACCCCGCTTGCTGACATCATTGCTGTATAGGCCACGCCCCTCAATGGCCATTGGTATGGGCCAACCTAGAGGGGGTCAGACCTTTAGGCTGGCCTGTTCCAATGACTGTCGAGGGGCGGGGCCTTTGCATCGATTATGTCATGGGGTGGGGCCAATGGTGATGTTGTGGGCGGGGCTAAGTGGGGCTTCGCCCGTGAAGCCCTGCCCAGATAGCACAATCTGCAGATGATAAAAGATCACTTTTTACTGGAACAAGCACCATGATGTATGATATAAAATAAGGTATGAAAACTGCATATGTTACCCCTGTACAGAGACGTCATACTGCAAAGGGGGGGATAGTGTCACTTTAACCCCTTAAGGACCCATTACGTACCAGTACGTCATGGATCACTGTCACTTAAGGACCCATGACGTACCGGTACGCGGGCCCTTTAAACGGGCGCCGCGCGAAATCGGCTGTTGATTCTCACAGCAGCCATCTTCCTGTGTCACGTAGGGGGCAGTTTCCCTGCTCCCCGGGACAGCAATTGCTGTGATTGGCCGTTGAATCTCACCGGCCAATCACAGCCATTTTCTCTGTTTCCGGGACCGGACCCCGGAATTCAGCGGTGATTGGTGCTGTCCGAGACAGCATCAATCACTGCTGTGCCCGGGCATCATCTGCCCGTGGATGCCGGCCCACGATCGCCCGTGATTGGCCGGCTTCCACCGGCCGGCAAATCACGGGCGATCTATGCTACTGCTCCCATCATCTCCTTCTCTGCTTGCCAAAATCAGCGAGCTGAGAAGGAGATGATGGGAGCAGTGTGCGGTGAGCCCGGTGCGGTCTTGGGGTTTACCCGGTGCCGAGTGCCTCCTCCCCCGTACTGCCTCCTCCACCGCCTTCCCCCCATGCTGCCTCCAATAACAGGGAGATCAGCTAGCAGCTCCCTGCTGCTAGCTGATCTCCCTGTGCTCTTTCCTCCTCCCCCCGTACGCCATCGCCTCCCCGATACCTCCTCGTCCTGCCAGCCGCCGTTCCGTGCTGTCCCCGCTTTCTCCTCCTCCCCGCTGCTCCGTGCTGGCCCCGCCTCCTCCCTGATGTGTCCCCTACTCCTCGGTGGCCGTTCTGCCACCGGCACCCACCCTTCGTGCTGGCACCCACCCATGCTCCCTCCCTCCTGGCATCCATCCACCCACCCTCCCTGCTTCCACCCACCCTCTCTCCTGCTGCCACCGTCTCCTCTGTCTTGCCACCCTCTCCTCTTACCCTCTCTGCTCCACTGCCACCCTCTCCCCCCGCCACCCTCTCTTCTCTCCTGCCACCCCCTCGGTCCTGCCATCCCATCTTCTGCATCTTGCTGCCCCACTTCTCTTACCCTCTTCCCTTTCCTCTTACCCTCCTCCCTCCCTCCGTCCTACCACCCCCTCCATCCAGCCACCCTCTCCTCTCTCCTCTTACCCTCTCCCCCCCCCGTCACCCTCTCCCCTGGATCGGTAGTGATAGTGTCCCCTGCCTCTGTCCCCTTTTTTTCTTTTTTTTTTAAGTAAAAAATTCTTTTTATCCTGGAATTTAGATGTGTGCCCCCCAAGTAAAAAAAAGTCAAAAACACACACACACACACACACAAAATGTAAAAACAGTACATAAAACACACACACACTAACACGTGTAAAAGCATAACACTTACACACCCCTCTAAGGATGCCTTCACACACACCGGATCCACAGCGGATTTCACGCTGTGGATTCGCAGCGAAATCCACTGCGGATCCAGTGTCAGTGCATCCTAATGAGAATACATACACGCAGCGGAAATGATATCCCGCTGCGTGTATGTAAGTTAACCCCCCGCTGTCCGGAGCATACATCACCTCCTCCCCGCTCCGGCTTGCTTTGGGGATTCTCAGCAGGACGTCCCGCTCAGCCAATCAGTGGCTGCGGCAGGGAAGTGTAGTGATTGGCTGTGCGGGATGAGCAGACCCCGGGATGTCATTCCCGCTGCGAGTATGTATTCTCATAGCGATGCACTGACACTGGATCCGCAGCGGATTTCGCTGCAAATCTGGTGTGTGTGAAGGCATCCTAAAGAAAAAAACAAAAAAATGGCCACAGGTTGTTCTCGGCTGAGGAGGCATACACCTGCATTGCCTCCGATACTGAGACAACCAGTGAGGGAGAAGAGGAAGATCCCTCGTTCCTTCTTTCTTCCTCATTATCATTTAGTGATGACAAGCCCCCAAGGCACCGCCCCAGGAGGCCACACAAGCCCCCTCAAGTGACCCCACCCCATACAAACCACAGACTCCTGAGTTTGTTGGGGTCCCTTGTGGGGGGTTTCCAATGTTTTGGCAGCACGGGGGCTCTGTGAACATGACATGCCCTTCGCCCTCCATTCTGGTCAGATCCAGCTCCCAAAATCCAAATTGCGCTCCTTCCCTTTGGAGGTCTTCCGTGCACCGGCTTTGCACTTTGTGTTGACATGTGGGGTACTCCTGTAATCGGGGGAAATTGCTTGACATGATTAGTGGTTTATTTTTTCTTTTAACCCCTTGTGAACATGAAAAATTCAAAGTTACACCAACGTTTTAGTGTAGAAAATTAAATTTTTCATTTTCACGGCACATTGTTCCACATTTGTGTCTGTCACCAGTGGGGTCCATATCCTCACTATACCCCTTGTTACATTCCTTGAGGGGTGTAGTTTCCATAATGGGGTCACTTGTGGGGGGTTTCCACTGTTTTGGCTGCACAGGGGCTCTGTGAACCATGGTCTTTGTCCTCCATTCTGGTCAAATCCAGCTTCCAAAAGGCAAATGGTGCTCCTTCTTTTTGGAGGCGTGTCCTGCGCCCGCATGATACATTATGTCCCCATGTGGGGTATTTTTGTACTCAGGGGAAATTTCTCTACAAGTTTTATGTTTTTTTTTTTTCCTTGTAACCCCTTGTCAACCTGAAAAATTTAAGACTAGCCCAAGTTTTAGTGTAAAAAAATGACATTTTTCAATTTCACGGCACATTGTGTCTGTCACCAGTGGGGTCCATGTGCTCACTATACCCCTTGTTACATTCCTCAAATGGTGTCCCTTTTACTCTCTTAGCTTTTATTTCTGTGACTCACCTAAAGGGTTAAAAAACTTTCTGGAAATGATTTTGAACAGTTTGGGGGGGTGCAGTTTCTGAAATGGGGGGGCTTTGTGGGGCTTCAAAACATACAGTCCCCTAAAATCCACTTCAAATGTGAACTGGTCCCTAGCTAAATCTGATTTTGAAATTTTAGAGAAAATTTGAAAAAAATGCTGCTAAACTTTGAAGCTTTCTATTGTCTTAAAAAATTGAAGGTAAGTTTAAGAAATGCCGCCAACATAAAGTAGACATGTGGCTAATGCTATTTCATATCTAATTTATGTGGCAGAACCATTTTCCTTGCAAGCTGAAAATGTCAAAGTTAGAAAAATGTTATTTTTCTCAATTTTTCACGTTATTTTGGGGTTTTTCATAAAGATAGGCTACAAGTATCGACCAGAAATATAAAGTATAACATGTCACGAGAAAACAATCTCAGAATCAGCCAGATAGGTAAAAGCATCCCGAAGTTATTAATGAATAAAGTGACACTGGTCATATTCCTGAAATCCCCTAAATGTAACTGTCCCTATTATGACAGTACATCTCTCCCTAACTCTATTCATGAAGATACAGACTATCTTTATACTTTACCCGATCCTCTGTTCCCTGGCTGTTCCGGTGGGCGCCGCCATCTTGATGACGTCACTCGCGTTCCAGCGGTGCGTTCCAGTGCCGCCGCCGGAACAGCCCGGGAACAGAGGATCGGATAAAGTATAAAGATACAGACTTCATTTGCAGTCTGTATCTTTATACTTTACCTATCCTCTGATTCAGTGCCGCCATCTTGATTACGGGCCTTGCGTTCCACCGCTGGAACACAAGTGATGTAATCAAGATGGCGGCGCCGGCCTTGCTGCACCGATGAAGAGGATAGGTAAAGTATAAAGATACAGACTGCATTTGCAGTCTGTATCTTCATAGATTAGAGAAGGACTTTAGATAATACACAGCGATCTTGCGCTGTATAGCACGAGATCACTGTGTATTAACAGAGCGGCAGGCAAAGGATCATGGGAACCTTTCCTGACGCTCTGCATGACGGGAGTTTCCTGTCTCGCGCCGGCTCTTTTGAAAAGAGCCGGCTCGAGACAGGAAAGTACAAAGTGAATAATTAAAGGACAACTCCCACGATTTTTTTTTTTAGCTTATTTAACACAGATTACAAAGTTATATAACTTTGTAATGTGGTTAAATACCCGGTCTGGCCCCCTTCCCCCACTTTCGGACCCCCGACCCCCCCGCCCGGAAGTTAAAGAATATATACATTACCTATTACGATCGACACGGTCCTCTTCTCCCGGGCGGCATCTGGTGACGGGTGACGTCAGAGCCGGGGGGCGGGCCGAGTCTTCTTCCTCTTCGGCGTCTTCATAGAGAGTGAATGGGAGAGAAAAGGCTGCTGGTGCACATGCGCACCAGCAGCCTTTTCATTGGCTGGAGTGCATCACATGGCTTCCAGCTTGCTCAGCCCTGATTGGCTGAGGTTGCTGGAAGCCATGTGATGCGCTCCAGCCAATGAAAAGGCTGCCGGTGCGCAAGCGCACTGGCAGCCTTCTCCATCCCCAGGACCCGGAAGTCAGAGACGGCGGGCGGACGGCGGGCGAATGGAGTGGCGATCGTCACCGGAGGGATGGTGAGTATGGTGTCTGTGTTTTTGTTTTGTTTTTGGGGGGGGGGGGGGGGGGGGGGGTCCCGAGGGAGTTGTCCTTTAAAAAACGTGACAATAAAAATAATGAATTATATTTACAAATGTCAATAAAATTACGATTTACATCTAATTAGGGAATAACATTTTTTTTAACTTTCTTCCATGATTGGTTCTCTTTAAGGCCATTTTGAGCTCCGTCCTTAAGGGGTTAAAGGGAATCTGTCAGCTGTGAATCAGGATCTGGGCCTGTAACGCCCCCTGGCTCCCCCTCCCATCCCTGTCTAGGCTTAGGACCCATCTTTTAGCTGGCTGACAAACTAGCAGAGATGGGAGGGGGAGCAAGGCAGTTGTTGATTTGTCCTCCTCCTCTGATTGGTCACATGGGCAGGGGTTGTTGGGCCTATCATACGGGTATTATGCTCGCAGGCCATACACTTCCTATAGAAGAGATGATAATTATAAGGTGGTGAGGCCGTCCAGACATGACGAGCCGCTGCGCCTATCCCACGGCTCTCCGCTAATCCCTCCTGACAGACACTTGTGTTTATGGCCGATCACTACATGTTCACCGGATTAATGAGACGTAAAGTGGACGAGTGATTGAGCTTTATGGGGCTGAGCTCACGTCTCCTCTCATCCACATACCGCCACCTATCTACCCCCTGATGGATGCAGCCTGCAGAGTATTACACCACCGATGTCACAAGACCTGCAGAACATTGCTCTGTCCTCTCTACCTCCTGATACATAGTGATATATCCTGCAGACTATTACACCTGACCTCCCTACACATCTGCAGAACATCTCTCTGTCCTTTCTACCTTCTGATGGATGCAGCCTGCAGAGTATTACACCACCGATGTCACCAGACCTGCAGAACATCGCTCTGTCCTCTCCTCCTGATACATAGTGATATATCCTGCAGATTATTACACCCCTGACCTCTCTACAGAACATCGCTCTGTCCTCTCTACCTCCTGATACATAGTGATATAGCCTGCAGATTATTACACTCCTGACCTCTCTACAGATCTGCAGAACATTGCTCTGTCATCTCCTGATACATAGTGATAGATCCTGCAGATTATTACACTCCTGACCTCTCTACCATTTAATTCATAGTAATTCAGACTGTAGACATCACCGCCGGGTGATGATGGCACAGCACGGGGTATGTTGGGCCCCGACGGGTGATGATGGCACAGGCCAAGGTATGTTGTGAACTGCCGGGTGATGATGGCACAGGCCAAGGTATGTTGTGAACTGCCGGGTGATGATGGCACAGCCCGGGGTATGTTGGGCCCCCGCCGGGTGATGATGGCACAGCCCGGGGTATGTTGTGCCCCCGCCGGGTGATGATGGCACAGCCCGGGGTATGTTGGGCCCCTGCTGGGTGATGATGGCACAGCCCGGGGTATGTTGGGCCCCCGCTGGGTGATGATGGCACAGCCCGGGGTATGTTGGGCCCCCGCCGGGTGATGATGGCACAGCCCGGGGTATGTTCTGCCCCCGCCGGGTGATGATGGCACAGCCCGGGGTATGTTGGGCTCCCGCCTGGTGATGATGGCACAGCCCGGGGTATGTTGGGCCCCCGCCGGGTGATGATGGCACAGCCCGGGGTATGTTGGGCCCCCGCCGGGTGATGATGGCACAGCCCGGGGTATGTTGGGCCCCCGCTGGGTGATGATGGCACAGCCCGGGGTATGTTGTACCCCGCTAGGTGATGATGGCACAGTCGGGGTGTGTTGGGCCCCGTTGGGTGATCATGGCACAGCCCAGGGTATGTTGGGCCCCCGCCGGGTGATGATGGCACAGCTCGGGGTATGTTGGGCCCCCGCTGGGTGATGATGGCACAGCCCGGGGTATGTTGTGCCCCCGCCGGGTGATGATGGCACAGCCCGGGGAATGTTGGGCCCCCGCTGGGTGATGATGGCACAGCCCGGGGTATGTTGGGCCCCCGCTGGTTGATGATGGCACAGCCCGGGGTATGTTGGGCCCCTGCTGGTTGATGATGGCACAGCCCGGGGTATGTTGGGCCCCCGCTGGGTGATGATGGCACAGCCCGGGGTATGTTGGGCCCCTGCTGGGTGATGATGGCACAGCCCGGGGTATGTTGGGCCCCCGCCGGGTGATGATGGCACAGCCCGGGGTATGTTGGGCCCCCGCCGGGTGATGATGGCACAGCCCGGGGTATGTTGGGCCCCTGCTGGGTGATGATGGCACAGCCCGGGGTATGTTGGGCCCCCGCTGGGTGATGATGGCACAGCCCGGGGTATGTTGGGCCCCCGCTGGGTGATGATGGCACAGCCCGGGGTATGTTGGGCCCCCGCCGGGTGATGATGGCACAGCCCGGGGTATGTTGGGCTCCCGCCTGGTGATGATGGCACAGCCCGGGGTATGTTGGGCCCCCGCCGGGTGATGATGGCACAGCCCTGGGTATGTTGGGCCCCCGCCGGGTGATGATGGCACAGCCCGGGGTATGTTGGGCCCCCGCTGGGTGATGATGGCACAGCCAGGGGTATGTTGGGCCCCCGCCGGGTGATGATGGCACAGCCCGGGGTATGTTGGGCCCCCGCCGGGTGATGATGGCACAGCCCGGGGTATGTTGGGCCCCCGCTGGGTGATGATGGCACAGCCCGGGGTATGTTGGGCCCCCGCCGGGTGATGATGGCACAGCCAGGGGTATGTTGGGCCCCCGCTGGGTGATGATGGCACAGCCCGGGGTATGTTGGGCCCCCGCTGGGTGATGATGGCACAGCCCGGGGTATGTTGTGCCCCCGCTGGGTGATGATGGCACAGCCCGGGGTATGTTGGGCCCCCGCTGGGTGATGATGGCACAGCCCGGGGTATGTTGTGCCCCCGCCGGGTGATGATGGCACAGCCCGGGGTATGTTGGGCCCCCGCTGGGTGATGATGGCACAGCCAGGGGTATGTTGGGCCCCCGCTGGGTGATGATGGCACAGCCCGGGGTATGTTGGGCCCCCGCCGGGTGATGATGGCACAGCCCGGGGTATGTTGGGCCCCCGCCGGGTGATGATGGCACAGCCCGGGGTATGTTGGGCCTCCGCTGGGTGATGATGGCACAGCCCGGGGTATGTTGGGCCCCCGCCGGGTGATGATGGCACAGCCCGGGGGTATGTTGGGCCCCCGCCGGGTGATGATGGCACAGCCCGGGGTATGTTGGGCCCCCGCTGGGTGATGATGGCACAGCCCGGGGTATGTTGGGCCTCTGCCGGGTGATGATGGCACAGCCCGGGGTATGTTGGGCCCCCGCTGGGTGATGATGGCACAGCCCGGGGTATGTTGGGCCCCCGCCGGGTGATGATGGCACAGCCCGGGGTATGTTGGGCCCCCGCCGGGTGATGATGGCACAGCCCGGGGTATGTTGGGCCCCCGCTGGGTGATGATGGCACAGCCCGGGGTATGTTGGGCCCCCGCTGGGTGATGGTGGCACAGCCCGGGGGTATGTTGGGCCCCCGCCGGGTGATGATGGCACAGCCCGGGGTATGTTGGGCCCCCGCAGGGTGATGATGGCACAGCCCGGGGTATGTTGGGCCCCCGCTGGGTGATGATGGCACAGCCCGGGGTATGTTGGGCCCCCGCCGGGTGATGATGGCACAGCCCGGGGTATGTTGGGCCCCCGCCGGGTGATGATGGCACAGCCCGGGGTATGTTGGGCCCCCGCAGGGTGATGATGGCACAGCCCGGGGTATGTTGGGCACACCATAGACACAGGACTGGGCTCCCTCCAGGGGAATGTATGGGGCAGTATACACTGTATAGTAGGGAGGCATGATAACTAAATGGCTCCTGGGTCTCCATGACAACTCTTCCTGTCACTTTACCTGGTTCCACCCTTCACACTGCATGGAGAGGTGACTGTATAGCCGCAGGTCTCCAGGCCTGGTCACCAGAGGCGAGGTCACGTGACACAGCCGGGGAGGGAAGCCCACGATCACCATGATAGCACCACTCACAGGGATTACATATCCCACCTCACTACAGGCTGTCCGGGGTGACAGCCCAGAGGAATGGACAGGTGACTGTCACCAAACCATGGTTGCCTAACAACCAGAATCATGGCGCCCGCATGCCGCCCGTCACGTGACTCGGACCCGCTCAGTCTCAGGTTGTGCGTGAGCGCACCTTCTGTCTCCGCCCTCTCCTGCCTCCCACCAATGAGGGAAGGGAAGGGTGCAGGGACCGAGAATGGAGGGTTGTCATTGGTACCGGTGTGAGAAGGGGCGGGGTCATAGGGAGGGGCTGCTGTGCGGCTGGAGGTGCAGCTCAGTATCAGGTTGGAGAAGACCCGAGTAGGAGCTGGAGAGGTGAGAGCGAGAGCGGGAGCGGGAGCGGAGGGGGAGGGAACCGGAGAGGAGGGGGCGGCGGCGGCCGGGCCTGAGCGCTGCGGTACCGGCTGCCTGTGCTGCTCTTATTGTGTGCGCTCTCTATACCCGTCCACCTGTCACTATATACTGTGTATACCTGTCACTATATACTGTGTATACCCCTCCACCTGTCACTATATACTGTGTATACCTGTCACTATATACTGTGTATACCCCTCCACCTGTCACTATATACTGTGTATACCTGTCACTATATACTGTGTATACCCCTCCACCTGTCACTATATACTGTGTATACCTGTCACTATATACTGTGTATACCCCTCCACCTGTCACTATATACTGTGTATACCTGTCACTATATACTGTGTATACCTGTCACTATATACTGTGTATACCCCTCCACCTGTCACTATATACTGTGTATACCCCTCCACCTGTCACTATATACTGTGTATACCTGTCACTATATACTGTGTATACCTGTCACTATATACTGTGTATACCTGTCACTATATACTGTGTATACCTGTCACTATATACTGTGTATACCTGTCACTATATACTGTGTATACCCCTCCACCTGTCACTATATACTGTGTATACCCCTCCACCTGTCACTATATACTGTGTATACCCCTCCACCTGTCACTATATACTGTGTATACCCCTCCACCTGTCACTATATACTGTGTATACCTGTCACTATATACTGTGTATACCTGTCACTATATACTGTGTATACCCCTCCACCTGTCACTATATACTGTGTATACCCCTCCACCTGTCACTATATACTGTGTATACCCCTCCACCTGTCACTATATACTGTGTATACCCCTCCACCTGTCACTATATACTGTGTATACCCCTCCACCTGTCACTATATACTGTGTATACCCCTCCACCTGTCACTATATACTGTGTATACCCCTCCACCTGTCACTATATACTGTGTATACCCCTCCACCTGTCACTATATACTGTGTATACCCCTCCACCTGTCACTATATACTGTGTATACCTGTCACTATATACTGTGTATACCTGTCACTATATACTGTGTATACCTGTCACTATATACTGTGTATACCCCTCTACCTGTCACTATATACTGTGTATACCCCTCCACCTGTCACTATATACTGTGTATACCTGTCACTATATACTGTGTATACCTGTCACTATATACTGTGTATACCCCTCCACCTGTCACTATATACTGTGTATACCTGTCACTATATACTGTGTATACCTGTCACTATATATTGTGTATACCCCTCCACCTGTCACTATATACTGTGTATACCCCTCCACCTGTCACTATATACTGTGTATACCCCTCCACCTGTCACTATATACTGTGTATACCCCTCCACCTGTCACTATATACTGTGTATACCCCTCCACCTGTCACTATATACTGTGTATACCCCTCCACCTGTCACTATATACTGTGTATACCCCTCCACCTGTCACTATATACTGTGTATACCCCTCCACCTGTCACTATATACTGTGTATACCCCTCCACCTGTCACTATATACTGTGTATACCCCTCCACCTGTCACTATATACTGTGTATACCCCTCCACCTGTCACTATATACTGTGTATACCCCTCCACCTGTCACTATATACTGTGTATACCCCTCCACCTGTCACTATATACTGTGTATACCCCTCCACCTGTCACTATATACTGTGTATACCCCTCCACCTGTCACTATATACTGTGTATACCCCTCCACCTGTCACTATATACTGTGTATACCCCTCCACCTGTCACTATATACTGTGTATACCCCTCCACCTGTCACTATATACTGTGTATACCCCTCCACCTGTCACTATATACTGTGTATACCCCTCCACCTGTCACTATATACTGTGTATACCCCTCCACCTGTCACTATATACTGTGTATACCCCTCCACCTGTCACTATATACTGTGTATACCCCTCCACCTGTCACTATATACTGTGTATACCCCTCCACCTGTCACTATATACCGTATCCCCTGTATATTACACCTGTCACTGTATAACGTATCCCCTGTATATTACACCTGTCACTGTATAACGTATCCCCTGTATATTACACCTGTCACTGTATACCGTATCCCCTGTATATTACACCTGTCACTATCTGATATGTTCTATAGAATTTGTCTCTCACAAGGGACGTTTCCCACCATAAATACTCCCCCCCCCCCCCCCCCCCCCCCCCCTCTCCATGATGTGTAGGTGATCAGCGGCAGATCAGATGCTTTTTGCCCCCACTGTATGCAAAGGTTTCCATCATGTCCTCCCTTTCCCTTCTTCCTCCTGTAACATATATAAAGGTTTCCATCATGTCTCCCCTTTCCCTTCTTCCTCCAGTAACATATATAAAGGTTCCCATCGTGTCCTCCCTTTCCCTTCTTCCTCCTGTAACATATATAAAGGTTCCCATCGTGTCCTCCCTTTCCCTTCTTCCTCCTGTAACATATATAAAGGTTTCCATCGTGTCCTCCCTTTCCCTTCTTCCTCCTGTAACATATATAAAGGTTTCCATCGTGTCCTCCCTTTCCCTTCTTCCTCCTGTAACATATATAAAGGTTTCCATCATGTCCCTCCTTTCCCTTCTTCCTCCTGTAACATATATAAAGGTTTCCATCGTGTCCTCCATGATAGTGTCCGCTGTATCACTGCACAGAGCTCTCTGCTGCCCCCTGAAGTACAGGAATGATGATGACATAGCTGCAGTCATGTCCCTATGATGTCATCAGACAGCAGCGGTGCTGACCCTTGGTTTCATTCATGTACAGACAGTCAGTTATAGTGTCAGCACTTCTATATATAGAGCATAGCTGTCATACATGATATCATTCAGCCCTGATGAAGAACGACGCCACCACCACATATGGGGCATAAAGTGGGGATTAGACAGGGAACTGCACCATCTCCCTGATGTCCGTCCCTACGTTGTCACCCGTCCTGGAGGGCTGATAACAGGGAGCAGTAGCTTGTGTCTCCCTACATTGTCCCCCGTCCTGGAGGGCTGATAACAGGAAGCAGTAGCTTGTGTCTCCCTACATTGTCCCCCGTCCTGGAGGGCTGATAACAGGGAGCAGTAGCTTGTGTCTCCCTACATTGTCCCCCGTCCTGGAGGGTTGATAACAGGGAGCAGTAGCTTGTGTCTCCCTGATGTCCGTCCTGGAGGGCTGATAACAGGGAGCAGTAGCTTGTGTCTCCCTGATGTCCGTCCTGGAGGGCTGATAACAGGGAGCAGTAGCTTGTGTCTCCCTGATGTCCGTCCTGGAGGGCTGATAACAGGGAGCAGTAGCTTGTGTCTCCCTGATCTCTGTCCTGGAGGGCTGATAACAGGGAGCAGTAGCTTGTGTCTCCCTACATTGTCCCCGTCCTGGAGGGCTGATAACAGGGAGCAGTAGCTTGTGTCTCCCTACATTGTCCCCGTCCTGGAGGGCTGATAACAGGGAGCAGTAGCTTGTGTCTCCCTACATTGTCCCCCGTCCTGGAGGGCTGATAACAGGGAGCAGTAGCTTGTCTCCCTACATTGTCCCCCGTCCCGGAGGGCTGATAACAGGGAGCAGTAGCTTGTGTCTCCCTACATTGTCCCCCGTCCTGGAGGGCTGATAACAGGGAGCAGTAGCTTGTGTCTCCCTACATTGTCCCCCGTCCTGGAGGGCTGATAACAGGGAGCAGTAGCTTGTGTCTCCCTACATTGTCCCCGTCCTGGAGGGCTGATAACAGGGAGCAGTAGCTTGTGTCTCCCTACATTGTCCCCCGTCCTGGAGGGCTGATAACAGGGAGCAGTAGCTTGTGTCTCCCTACATTGTCCCCGTCCTGGAGGGCTGATAACAGGGAGCAGTAGCTTGTGTCTCCCTACATTGTCCCCCGTCCTGGAGGGCTGATAACAGGGAGCAGTAGCTTGTGTCTCCCTGATCTCTGTCCTGGAGGGCTGATAACAGGGAGCAGTAGCTTGTGTCTCCCTACATTGTCCCCCGTCCTGGAGGGCTGATAACAGGGAGCAGTAGCTTGTGTCTCCCTACATTGTCCCCGTCCTGGAGGGCTGATAACAGGGAGCAGTAGCTTGTGTCTCCCTACATTGTCCCCCGTCCTGGAGGGCTGATAACAGGGAGCAGTAGCTTGTGTCTCCCTACATTGTCCCCCGTCCTGGAGGGCTGGTGGCATGGCGATCCTGCTGGCCTGTTACTTTGGCTCCTGGCCTTTTACACTCCTGACTCTATCAGACATTTACATGGTGCAGATCCTGGCCGGGAAGAGGTTAACAGCCGCTCCATGGCGGCTTCTCCTCCTGACAGTGAAACTAATGTCAGGGCAATGAAACCGGCCCATCCCTGCCGTCCTGATGGTGTCATCCGGAGAGCATTCCTCTGGGCGCAGTCACCATGGATCACCAGATCCAGGCTGATAAAATCCCGGCAGCTCCTGACCCGTCCGTCCTGGACCGCCGATGGTCACAGATTCTCCTGGTGGCTTTATAATGGGGACATCCTACCGTGATGATCAGGGTAGAGAGATGGCCACTACTGCTGCCCCCTATAGTAGATACACTGGACGCTCAATATCTGCCTGGGATCTTCCCTGTATGGACATTAGACCTGTGTCCCTGGGGCGTAGCCTAAAATCCAGTGATCGGAGCAACATAGAACGAGGCCTGGCCATCGGGGGAGAGACTAGCCAGGTCAGGATCTCGTGGGGTTCTCTCGTGTCTGTGTGTAAAGTATATGGAATGGTGAACAGAGTATACAGGGATAGGTGCGTAGAGTTTATGGGGAATAGTGCAGGGAGTGGTGGGATTGAGGAAGAACATCCAACGAGGGGGGAAGGGGTGGGCAGAGAGAGGTTTATCGACTAAACAGGTCAGAGGAACAGGAGGAGAACTGCAGCTGAATAAAATGCTGGTGTCCGACTACCATGTCCGACCCACAATTCACCGCTCCTGAGCACAGATAGAAGAGCAGGGAAAGTCTCCAGACACATTGTGTATGAGGGGAACAGAGAGGCAAGACTCCTGGGGTGAAAGAGCGACAACTGTACTGCTAAACAGTGAAGAAACATGGCCGGTCAGATGGATCTAGACTTCTGTGGAGAAACGTTACCCATCAGGTGGATCCAGGTCTCTGACACATGGCCGGTCAGATGGATCTAGACTTCTGTGGAGAAACGTTACTCATCAGGTGGATCCAGGTCTCTGACACATGGCCAGTCAGATGGATCTAGACTTCTGTGGAGAAACGTTACCCATCAGGTGGATCCAGGTCTCTGACACATGGCCGGTCAGATGGATCTAGACTTCTGTGGAGAAACGTTACCCATCAGGTGGATCCAGGTCTCTGACACATGGCCAGTCAGATGGATCTAGACTTCTGTGGAGAAACGTTACCCATCAGGTGGATCCAGGTCTCTGACACATGGCCAGTCAGATGGATCTAGACTTCTGTGGAGAAACGTTACTCATCAGGTGGATCCAGGTCTCTGACACATGGCCGGTCAGATGGATCTAGACTTCTGTGGAGAAACGTTACCCATCAGGTGGATCCAGGTCTCTGACACATGGCTGGTCAGATGGATCCAGATCTCAGTAGAGAAACGTAACAGGTTAGATAAATCCAGATCTCTGTGGAGAAACATGGCTTGGTCAGATAAATCAAAATCTTGGTGTAGGGAACGTGGCCGGTCAGACGAATCTAGATTTCTGTTAAGAAACATGGCTGGTCAGATGGATCTAGCTCTATGTGGAGAAATATGGCCGGCCAGATGGATCCAGCTCTATGTGGAGAAATATGGCTGGTCAGATGGATCTAGATCTTGGTGGAGAAACATGGCTGGTCAGATCGATCCAGATCTCTGTTTAATAATGCTGTTATTTGTATAGCGCGCACAGATTCCGCAGCACTTTACATAGTTTTGCCAATTATTGCTCCCTGTCCCCATTAGGGCTCACAATCTAAATTCACCTATCTGTATGTTTTGGGAGAGAACATACAAACTCTTTGCAGATGTTGCCCTTGGTGGGATTTGAACCCAGGACCCCAGCGCTGCAAGGCTACAGTGCTAACCACTGAGCCACCGTGCTGCCCTAACATGGTTGCTCAGATAGATCTAGATCTTGGCAGAGGGACGTGGCCAGTCTGATGGATCCAGATCTTTGTGGGAAATGTGTCCAGTCAGTTGGATCTAGATCTCTGGTCCTATGCTGATGAGGGATGGAAGGGGGGTGACACTGGCACTAGCATCATGAATTGATCAGCCATTGACGTTCTTTCGTAGAGATATGTTGATGCCACCAGTGACACTCTCTCATCCAGGACAGGTTACGGGTATTTGTTTGCAGTGATCTGTGCTGCAGACTATTTTTACAGCTTATACAGTCTCGACCAGGTGACACTATATATTGGAGGCTCCTGTAGACCTGTGATTGTGTAGTCCACCTCCCATAGTAATGTATACACCCACCCAGCGTTGATTCTGTCCGTACACAACCTCCAGGACTGAAGGTTGGCATCCCTGACCCGGTGCAGGAGGCCATGGAGCTGGATGTCACTTTCAGTTAAAGGGGTTGGCCACTTTATAGTAAAATTGCTCAGTGTACAGTATTGTATACTCACTGTATATACTGACAGCAGCTCTATGTACTCACTGTATATACTGACAGCAGCTCCCTGTGTACTCACTGTATATACTGACAGCAGCTCCCTGTGTACTCACTGTATATACTGACAGCAGCTCCCTGTGTACTCACTGTATATACTGACAGCAGCTCCCTGTGTACTCACTGTATATACTGACAGCAGCTCCCTGTGTACTCACTGTATATACTGACAGCAGCTCCCTGTGTACTCACTGTATATACTGACAGCAGCTCCCTGTGTACTCACTGTATATACTGACAGCAGCTCCCTGTGTACTCACTGTATATACTGACAGCAGCTCCCTGTGTACTCACTGTATATACTGACAGCAGCTCCCTGTGTACTCACTGTATATACTGACAGCAGCTCCCTGTACTCACTGTATATACTGACAGCAGCTCCCTGTGTACTCACTGTATATACTGACAGCAGCTCTATGTACTCACTGTATATACTGACAGCAGCTCCCTGTGTACTCACTGTATATACTGACAGCAGCTCCCTGTGTACTCACTGTATATACTGACAGCAGCTCCCTGTGTACTCACTGTATATACTGACAGCAGCTCCCTGTGTACTCACTGTATATACTGACAGCAGCTCCCTGTGTACTCACTGTATATACTGACAGCAGCTCTATGTACTCACTGTATATACTGACAGCAGCTCACTGTATATACTGACAGCAGCTCTATGTACTCACTGTATATACTGACAGCAGCTCCCTGTGTACTCACTGTATATACTGACAGCAGCTCACTGTATATACTGACAGCAGCTCCCTGTGTACTCACTGTATATACTGACAGCAGCTCCCTGTGTACTCACTGTATATACTGACAGCAGCTCCCTGTGTACTCACTGTATATACTGACAGCAGTTCACTGTATATACTGACAGCAGCTCCCTGTGTACTCACTGTATATACTGACAGCAGCTCCCTGTGTACTCACTGTATATACTGACAGCAGCTCCATGTGTACTCACTGTATATACTGACAGCAGCTCCCTGTATACTCACTGTATATACTGACAGCAGCTCCCTGTATACTCACTGTATATACTGACAGCAGCTCTATGTACTCACTGTATATACTGACAGCAGCTCCCTGTGTACTCAATGTATATACTGGCAGCAGCTCCCTGTGTACTCACTGTATATACTGACAGCAGCTCCCTGTGTACTCACTGTATACACTCACTGGCCACTTTATTAGGTACACCATGCTAGTAACGGGTTGGACCCCCTTTTGCCTTCAGAACTGCCCCAATTCTTGGTGGCATAGATACAACAAGGTGCTGGAAGCTTCCTCAGAGATTTTGGTCCATATTGACATGATGACATCACACAGTTGCCGCAGATTTGTCGGCTGCACATCCATGATGCCAATCTCCCGTTCCACCACATCCCAAAGATGTTCTATTGGATTGAGATCTGGTGACTGTGGAGGCCATTGGAGTACAGTGACCTCATTGTCATGTTCAAGAAACCAGTCTGAGATGATTCTAGCTTTATGACATGGCGCATTATCCTGCTGAAAGTAGCCATCAGATGTTGGGTCCATTGTGGTCATAAAGGGATGGACATGGTCAGCAACAATACTCAGGTAGGCTGTGGCGTTGCAACCATGCTCAATTGGTACCAAGGGGCCCAAAGAGTGCCAAGAAAATATTCCCCACACCATGACACCACCACCACCAGCCTGGACCGTTGATACAAGGCAGGATGGATCCATGCTTTCATGTTGTTGACGCCAAATTCTGACCCTACCATCCAAATGTCGCAGTAGAAATCGAGACTCATCAGACCAGGCAACGTTTTTCCAATCTTCTACTGTCCAATTTCGATGAGCTTGTGCAAATTGTAGCCTCAGTTTCCTGTTCTTAGCTGAGCGGAGTGGCCCCCGGTGTGGTCTTCTGCTGCTGTAGCCCATCTGCCTCAGAGTTGGCCGTACTGTGCGTTCAGAGATGCTCTTCGGCCTACCTTGGGTGTAACGGTTGGCTATTTGAGTCGCTGTTACCTTTCTATCAGCTGGAACCAGTCTGCCCATTCTCCTCTGACCTCTGGCATCAACAAGGCATTTCCGCCCACAGAACTGCCGCTCACTGGATGTTTTTTCTTTTTCGGACCATTCTCTGTAAACCCTAGAGATGGTTGTGCGTGAAAATCCCAGTAGATCAGCAGTTTCTGAAATACTCAGACCAGCCCTTCTGGCACCAACAACCATGCCACGTTCAAAGGCACTCACATCACCTTTCTTCCCCATACTGATGCTCGGTTGGAACTGCAGGAGATTGTCTTGACCATGTCTACATGCCTAAATGCACTGAGTTGCCGCCATGTGATTGGCTGATTAGAAATTAAGTGGTAACGTGCAGTTGGACAGGTGTACCTAATAAAGTGGCCGGTGAGTGTATACTGACAGCAGCTCCCTGTGTACTCACTGTATATACTGACAGCAGCTCCGTGTACTCACTGTATATACTGACAGCAGCTGCCTGTACTCACTGTATATACTGACAGCCGCTCCCTTTGTACTCACTGTATATACTGACAGCAGCTCCCTGTGTACTCACTGTATATACTGACAGCAGCTCCCTGTGTACTCACTGTATATAGTGACAGCAGCTTCCTGTGTACCTCATAGAGCTAATATCAGACTCCCCTCCTCCAGGCTGCCCTGCTCTGTGGTGTTTTGGTCCATAAGATCGCCAACATGGAGGAGCATGTGACCAGGCCCTGCCCCCCAGTGTCCACTACTGAGCCTGTATGTGCCTATGGAGGACACAGGGGGCGGGGCATGGTCACATGCTCCTCCATGTCAGCCATTTTGTGGACTGAAACAAAACAGAGCAGGGCAGCCCAGTCTGGGGGAGGGGAGTCTGATATTAGCTCTATGAGGTACACAGGGAGCTGCTGTAAGTATATACAGTGAGTACACAGGGAGCTGCTGTCAGTATATACAGTGAGTACAGGGAACGGCTGTCAGTATATACAGTGAGTACACAGGGAGCTGCTGTCAGTATATACAGTGAGTACACAGGGAGCTGCTGTCAGTATATACAGTGAGTACCCAGGGAGCTGCTGTCAGTATATACAGTGAGTACCCAGGGAGCTGCTGTCAGTATATACAGTGAGTACACAGGGAGCTGCTGTCAGTATATACAGTGAGTACCCAGGGAGCTGCTGTCAGTATATACAGTGAGTACACAGGGAGCTGCTGTCAGTATATAGAGTGAGTACACAGGGAGCTGCTGTCAGTATATACAGTGAGTACCCAGGGAGCTGCTGTCAGTATATACAGTGAGTACACAGGGAGCTGCTGTCAGTATATACAGTGAGTACCCAGGGAGCTGCTGTCAGTATATACAGTGAGTACACAGGAAGCTGCTGTCAGTATATACAGTGAGTACACAGGGAGCTGCTGTCAGTATATACAGTGAGTACAGGGAACGGCTGTCAGTATATACAATGAGTACACAGGAAGCTGCTGTCAGTATATACAGTGAGTACACAGGGAGCTGCTGTCAGTATATACAGTGAGTACACAGGGAGCTGCTATCAGTATATACAGTGAGTAGAGGGAGCTGCTGTCAGTATATACAGTGAGTAGAGGGAGCTGCTGTCAGTATATACAGTGAGTAGAGGGAGCTGCTGTCAGTATATACAGTGAGTACACAGGGAGCTGCTGTCAGTATATACAGTGAGGTACACAGGGAGCTGCTGTCAGTATATACAGTGAGTACACAGGGAGCTGCTGTCAGTATATACAGTGAGTACACAGGGAGCTGCTGTCAGTATATACAGTGAGTACACAGGGAGCTGCTGTCAGTATATACAGTGAGTACACAGAGAGCTGCTGTCAGTATATACAGTGAGTACACAGGGAGCTGCTGTCAGTATATACAGTGAGTACAGGGAGCTGCTGTCAGTATATACATTTAGCACACTTACTAATACTTTGTACTGACCTATTTTACTATGAAGTGGCCGACCCCTTTAAGCTTTTTGGCTCCTGATAATAACCATGGTGTCTGGTTGATGAGTCAGTTGGCTCTCGGAGCTGCTGAAGGTGAGGGGCCTTCACACCACCTCAGTGTCCTATGTGTCTTGACACAAGACTGGTGAGGTTAAAGAATCTCCCAACCTGGATGTAGAGAGGTTTCCGGCTTCTTGTCCTTTCATGAATGATCTGGACGCTACAGGTGATCCTGAGGCTCATGCCCTGCTGTTCCTGGGTTCCTTTCTTTCCTAGAGGATGTCCAGCTGACTCCCCCATACAGCTCAGCACAGGGTAGGAGCCACTTGCTTCTACGTGGCTGTCTTGGTGAGGATCATTCACCTTTTGGTAACATTCGGTTTTCTGCTCTTTCCTCACCTCTAGGGGACAGCTCACATCACTCCTGAGTGTATTCTCGTGAAGTGCATTGTTAAAGTCCATGACTGTCCTCCGCTGTAATTCCGCATTCGTTTCCTAATCGTTCAGTGAAATTCCACATCGTTCCTTCATTTGCTATGATCAGTTGGAGCAAACTCGTAAAATCGTAGTGATGATTGTGACTGACGACTATCATTCTGTGTAATATGGTGAAGAATTTCAGGTTAACGATAAACAATCTAATTTTCGATCTTTAATCGTTAAAAATCGCTTTATCTAATAGGACCCTTAGGCTGTGTTGTGGTGCCGTATTGGAGAACATGTGACCTGATCTTCAGGGGTTCAGCAATGGCCTCCTATCCCCCAGGAGCATTCACTTTGCTGCATTTTTCAGCTATCTGTGTAGGAAGTTGCCAACGCTGGTTGAAACACCGGCTTTTGTCACGCCAGGCCCGTCTGTTTGTTGGTTCATATGCCGTCTTCTGTCATTCGGGCCCATCTGTTTGTTGGTTCAGAGGCTGGCTTTTGTCAGGCCGGGTCCATCTGTTTGTTGGTTCATAGGCCGGCTTTTCTCAGTCCGGGCCCGTCTGTTGGTTCATAGACTGACTCTTGTCAGTCAGGGCCCGTCTGTTTGTTGGTTCATAGGTCGGCTTTTGTCAGGTCGGGCCCGTCTGTTGGTTTATAGGCTGGCTCTTGTCAGTCGGGGCCTGTCTGTTTGTTGGTTCATAGGTCGGCTCTTATCAGGTTGGGCCCGTCTGTTGGTTCATAGACTGGCTCTTGTCAGTCGGGGGCCCGTCTAATAGTTGGTTCATAGGTCGGCTCTTGTCAGGTTGGGCCCGTCGGTTCATAGGCTGGCTCTTGTCCGTCGGGCCTGTTTGTTGGTTCATAGGCCAGCTCTTGTCAGTCGGGCCTGTCTGTTGGTTCATAGGTCGACTCTTGTCAGGTTGGGCCCGTCTGTTGGTTCATAGACTGGCTCTTGTCAGTCGGGGCCCGTCTAATTGTTGGTTCATAGGTCAGCTCTTGTCAGGTTGGGCCTGTTGGTTCATAGGCTGGCTCTTGTCCGGCGGGCCAGTTTGTTGGTTCATAGGCCAGCTCTTGTCAGTCGGGCTCGTCTGTTTGTTGGTTCATAGACCGGCTCTTGTCTATCGGGGCTTGTATGTTTGTTGGTTCATAGGCCGGCTCTTGTCAGTCGGGGCTTGTATGTTTGTTGGTTTATAGACTGGCTCTTGTCAGTCGGGCCCGTCAGTTTGTTGGTTCATAGGCCGGCTCTTGTCAGTCGGGCCCGTCTGTTGGTTCATAGGCTGGCTGCCGTCAGTCAGGGCCCTTCTAATTGTTGGTTCATAGGTCGGCTTTTGTCAGTCAGGGCCCTTCTAATTGTGGGTTCATAGGTCGGCTCTTGTCAGGTTGGGCCTGTCGGTTCATAGGCTGGCTCTTGTCCGTCCGGCCTGTTTGTTGGTTCATAGGCCAGCTCTTGTCAGTCGGGCCTGTCTGTTGGTTCATAGGTCGACTCTTGTCAGGTTGGGCCCGTCTGTTGGTTCATAGACTGGCTCTTGTCAGTCGGGGCCCGTCTAACTGTTGGTTCATAGGTCAGCTCTTGTCAGGTTGGGCCTGTTGGTTCATAGGTCAGCTCTTGTCCGGCGGGCCTGTTTGTTGGTTCATAGGCCAGCTCTTGTCAGTCGGGCCTGTTTGTTGGTTCATAGGCCAGCTCTTGTCAGTCGGGCCTCTCTGTTTGTTGGTTCATAGGCCGGCCCTTGTCAGTCGGGGCTTGTATGTTTGTTGTTCTCCATGAATGTGAGTTGTTCTCTGTGAGTAATGATAGATTAGGAGCAGATAAACGCCCGACCAAGGTTAATTGCAGGTTTCCCGGAAGAGGGAGGGGGGACTTGGTAAGGAGACTGTGTACGTCATAGTCACACGATACCCCAGGTTCACACCATGTTATCAGAGGGGTCTAATAGGTATGGATCTTACATCAACTATATATATGCACACTATCTGGCGGTGGATCCCCTAAAGATAAAAGGAATGAGCCAGTCCTTCTGTATGCAATACGTCAGGGAGGTTCGGAGGCCTCCATACTCTTTAGATGGCCAGCTATAGGTGGTGTACCGAGGGGTCCGGAGGCGGCTTATTCCCCTCTCCCCGTGCACGCTGAGCCTCTGATTGCTGGCCATACTTGGCAGCCGCTGAGCTATTGTGTTATGCAGGTGGAGAGGAGTCGGGCTTAACCCCTGAGTAACCAGTGGAGGAATGTTCAGCAATGTGGAGCATTCTCCCCCTCCCCCTGTTGCAGGGTGGAGTATAGATATAGTGTTACTCCGCATCCTTTATCAGCATGGCGGCAGCCTGGATAAGAGCAGCCGGGGAAAATTCCTCACACATTAAACATTCATAGTGACTCACAACAGGTCTCTAATGGGGGGGGGGGGGCTTAGGATTTCTATATTTCTGTAATATTAGGGACCCCAACCCCTAACTGTCTGAATGTAGAGACCCCTATGTATAATGTTACAGACCTCTATAATTTATCTCTATTGATGACTTTGGTTGCAGATCTGCTTCAGTGTGCACTTTTTCTGGATATTCTTTTGTTTACTTTAGATCCTAAAATCCGCACTGTATGTCTGGTTCTATGACGGGGGGTGTTTGGGGACGAGGGGTGTCCGGGGTGGGAATGACCCCTATGGTCACTATGTGGCTGTGCGGTGGGTTGGAGATCACCATAGTGTATAGCGCTTAGTATAGTAAAGTCTCCTCTATTCATCCGCTGCCAGCTATAAACCACAACAGACTTTGTGAACCGGGATTGTTGTTATCTGGCAGGGCTGGTGGCGGGTGTAATGATTGATGGCCGCCTCGCCCCTTGTGGCCCCAGAGGATGATGGACTTGATGTAGAAGGTTCATCAGTGATTGTGATCCTGTTACTTGCACTTTGTCCATGGTGTGTGCTTTGTTGTAGCCATGGAGCTTTCCTTGGCCCAGGAGCTTGCACTTTACCATGTCGTGTGTTTGTCATCCGGAAGCTGATGAACGGCCAGCATAGTTTTTCCTGTTGCAGGGCGGCTGTGCTGGAATGTGATGGGTTAAACACTCGGCCGAGCTCTGTCAATAAGAGCAGGTAAATAATCTGTCTGCAGAGCGCGGTTGTGTCCTGGCTGCAGAGCGTCTCATGGCTGCCGCGGGGTAAGAACCGTGTCAGTTAAGTGTTACAGCGCAGGCACCCCCTGCACAGCGATCGACGAGCTCTGGGGACGCTGTGACTCTCTGTGACTTCTATCACTGCTGTACACCTTGCTGCAGGTGTACACGTCTGAGAGCTTAGGGGGCGCTGACAGCTGTTCAGCTTTCTGTGAGCGTTTTGGTGACTGGTATAAAGTGTCTGAGTGCCCAAATTGTGGGTCAGGTGGGGGCTGCCAGGGGTTGTGCGTCTTACAGATTCTTCTATTTAATAACACAGTACTATCAAAGCCCTGGCACCATCCTTGCCAGCCCTCCGAGCGCCCCGACTCCACTCCCTCCGAGCACCCCGGCTCCACTACATCCGGGTGCCCTGGCTCCACTACATCTGGGCGCCCCGGTCCTGTCTCCTCTGCCCTCCTGCATCTTCGTCCAGGCCCCTCTCCCCTCGGGCGCCCCGGTCCTTGCTCCTCTCCCTCTGGGCGCCCTGGTCTTGGCTCCTCTTTCTTCGGGCATCCTGGTCCTTGCTCCTCTCCCTCCAGGCGCCCCGGCTCCTCTCCCTCTGGGCGCCCCTGTCTTGGCTCTTCTCCTTGCGGTTGCCCTGGTCTCTGCTCCTCTCCCTCTGGGCACCCTGGTTTTGGCTCTTCCCCTTGCGGGCGCCCCGGTCCCGGCTCCTCACTCCTGGCTCCTCTCCCTCTGGGCGCCCCGGTCTTGGCTCTTCTCCTTGCAAGCTCCCCGGTCCCGACTTCCCTCCCTATGAGTGCCGGAGCTCCCTGCTGGCTCTGCTCTGAAGTTTGTCAGCATTGGTCGCTCATGTTGACATTTCTTGGCTGGTGAAAGGGATATGTAACCCACTGAGCAGTTTCACCTGGGCGGAGGAGTGAGATCTCAAAGCACTTCCTCTCTGGAGCGCGGCAGGTTAATGATCGACGTTGCCAGGAATGTCTGTGAGGTGTGTGCGGCGCACCTTCACCCTCCACACACCCGCAGCCCTATCACCACATGTGCACCTGTAAGTCTTCTTAGCATCTTTCCTGGAAGCTGTAGTTCTTGTTACTGGAGGAATTGGAGGAGGACTTTGGCTGATAGGACGGGAGAATTGTCTCCCATACACGGGTGAGTACAGTTTATTGTCTCCAATAACCCGTTACATTCTGATTCATGGTGTTTCTAGGAGTAGGAACCAGTGTAAGTTAGTGGGTTGTTGGGGTGGGGGTGATTGCGGAGCCGGGGACATTGAGGTTATTTTTATACAAGGGTCATATGGAGGGGAAGGTTTTAAGTGAATCTATAATATAGGGTGATGTATGTGTTCAGCTGTAGAGGTGGTGGCCTGATGGTCCTCGTCCGTGGTGATTCCTCTCTCCGCATCCATTGTATGGTTTTGTGCAGGCTCCGCTCAGCGAGCGATTCCTGCTCATTCTCAGCCGCAGTCATTTATTTTAGAGCACGAGACGAGAAAAGCCGCGGAGATAAGACGACTTCATGTGTAAATTACCATCAGCAGCTGCAGAGATCACAAGTATCCCACATCTTATCTCCTGCCAACAGCCGCGCAGCCCTCCATACTGTACATTTATATGGAAATGGCTGCAGCCAGCCGTCCTATGATGTTGGAGGAGAACGTGGTGAAGCACTCATCAACACTGTCCTGATGACTAGAAGACTTTGCTGCATCTTGTCACCGTCAGAAGACACCTTGGAGGAGTCCCGTGGGGGTGCCCACATAGTGGCATCAGCCTGTGCCCTTAGATGAAGTGTAGTCAGGTGAGAGACGACAACATGGAGGGCGGTTCTTGGACATTGTGCACGCACAGGTTTATCGTGTCGTCTCTCATGGCTGTATAGATCGACCTGAAGTACAATGTGGGAATCCTGAGAATTCAGCTGATAGCCGATAACAAGAGATAGAAATACAGCCATGGGAAAAATGCAGCGCACCCAGTTTGTATCTGTACATGGCTCCGCCTACATCCAGCAGCCATCTTGCTGGAGGCAGAGACACCCTTTCTTGTTTGGCTGGTTGTTCATTTCCGGTATTTTGCCTTTGTTTTTTTCTCATGCCACGATGGCCGGCGCCCTGTGTATTGCTGTAGCTTGCAGTCATTGCCCTCTTCTCATTGTGTCCTGTAACTTTTTTTTTTTTTTTTTTCCCCAGACAAGTGAATTGAACGGCGAGTTCATGGAGATATGGCCGACCAACAAATGCATGTGGGCCAGGGTGTCCAGATCCGTTTTATTGACAACCTAAAAGAGAACACGAACACAAAGACAAGGAGCATAAGGTCCAAGCATGACTCGTATGGGGTGGCCATCCGCGTTCAGGGCATTGATGGTCAACCATTTGTGGTTCTCAACAGTGGAGACAAAACTAAATCTTCATATGGGGTTCAGATCAAAACTAACAACACTTATGGAAACTCCTCCGCTAACCCCACGCCTGAGTACCAGGGACTCAGCACCAAGGCAAGCCGGACAGTCCGCTCCATTAGTTCAGAGTCAGATGTGCCAGAAAACCCCTATGGCAATAGGACCTACCCCCAAACCGGTTCTCAGTACAGCAGTACCTCCGACGAGGAGCAGAATGCTAGACCACGCAGCAAGCCCCGGGCCCTACAGCCGGCACGCAAGGAGGAGCTCCGGAGGTCCCAGTCCCATGGTTCTCTGATGGATGCTGAATTAGAGGACTCCTATGGCTATGATGGGCACTACAGTGAGCGTTCCTCCACCCTTGACACCACATACTCCCAATCATCTGGCAGCCGCGGAAGCCTAAAGACGATGGGCACTGGAGAGGTAACAACTGGGAAGTATAAGCCGGCAACAAGTCAACAACCTACCTCCTTCTCATCTTCACAGAAAAAGAGCGGCTTATCGATGTCGTCCTCGCCAAAGTTGTCAAGTGAAGACATAGACACGAAGCCGCTCTCCTCCGTGGATTCTCTTATCAATAAATTTGACAATAAGGTTCAAATGAGAGGAAGGACAGCAAGAAGAAGCCAGGCCCTAAAAGATGAGCGTAAGAGATCACAGAGCCTGGATGGACGGAAGTCTCACCAGGACACGGCAGACTACAGAGAAGTGCAGACCTCTGAAAGGAGCATGCGGCAGGAGCGCGGGCAGAGTCGCCCCTCAGACAGCCACTCGTATGATAGAGCTTCCTTGGAGGGAGACAGCATCAACAAGACCAGGCTTACCAAAGAGTGGCTGGCGCAGACGGTGGAGGAGCCACTGACTCAGTCCCAGCAGAGGACGGTCCAGGCAGAACTGCAGGTATTGTGACCTTGTCCTTTCAGTGTAATTATGCATTTGTGTCTCCCTGCATCTCACGGACTGTTTCCTCTTCTCGTCTTATAGCTGAAGAGTACTCCGGACCTACTGAAGGACCAACAGCAAGATGACCCCACTCGTGAGATGATCTACAGCATCCTCCGGGACGGGTCAGTGCTGCTAAGCACCATCTTTACTACATGCTCTGCGTCATAAGTGTCCAAGTGTTAAATGCATTTTATTATCTACTTAGGTCTAATGATAGTGACACCTTTCTACGGAAGAAGACCAGCCTCCTCCTCGAAAAGATTCAGTCCTTCCAAGTATGTATGAAAGAGAACTGTCTGTAACCCTTTGACTTTCTCAGCTCCCTCTACTTGACTTCCTTTGGATTACAAAGTTGGCTATGGACGATCGTAGCAGCATGTAGCTTAGGCCTCATCTCACTGCTGCAATCTGTAGCTGGGCTGCCGGTGGTGATATTCTGATGTCTGGGCTGTAGCTGGGCTGCCGGTGGTGACATTGTGATGTCTGGGCTGTAGCTGGGCTGCCGGTGGTGCTATTGTGATGTCTGGGCTGTAGCTGGGCTGCCGGTGGTGACATTGTGATGTCTGGGCTGTAGCTGGGCTGCCGGTGGTGCTATTGTGATGTCTGGGCTGTAGCTGGGCTGCCGGTGGTGATATTGTGATGTCTCGGCTGTAGCTGGGCTGCCGGTGGTGCTATTGTGATGTCTGGGCTGTAGCTGGGCTGCCGGTGGTGACATTGTGATGTCTGGGCTGTAGCTGGGCTGCCGGTGGTGACATTGTGATGTCTGGGCTGTAGCTGGGCTGCTGGCGGTGACATTGTGATGTCTGGGCTGTAGCTGGGCTGCCGGTGGTGACATTGTGATGTCTGGGCTGTAGCTGGGCTGCCGGTGGTGCTATTGTGATGTCTGGGCTGTAGCTGGGCTGCCGGTGGTGATATTGTGATGTCTGGGCTGTAGCTGGGCTGCCGGTGGTGCTATTGTGATGTCTGGGCTGTAGCTGGGCTGTTGGTGGTGCTATTGTGATGTCTGGGCTGTAGCTGGGCTGCCGGTGGTGATATTGTGATGTCTGGGCTGTAGCTGGGCTGCCGGTGGTGCTATTGTGATGTCTGGGCTGTAGCTGGGCTGCCGGTGGTGCTATTGTGATGTCTGGGCTGTAGCTGGGCTGCTGGTGGTGACATTGTGATGTCTGGGCTGTAGCTGGGCTGCCGGTGGTGCTATTGTGATTTCTGGGCTGTAGCTGGGCTGCCGGTGGTGACATAGTGATGTCTGGGCTGTAGCTGGGCTGCCGGTGGTGATATTGTGATGTCTGGGCTGTAGCTGGGCTGCCGGTGGTGATATTCTGATGTCTGGGCTGTAGCTGGGCTGCCGGTGGTGACATTGTGATGTCTGGGCTGTAGCTGGGCTGCCGGTGGTGACATTGTGATGTCTGGGCTGTAGCTGGGCTGCCGGTGGTGACATTGTGATGTCTGGGCTGTAGCTGGGCTGCCGGTGGTGATATTGTGATGTCTGGGCTGTAGCTGGGCTGCCGGTGGTGATATTGTGATGTCTGGGCTGTAGCTGGGCTGTTGGTGGTGACATAGTGATGTCTGGGCTGTAGCTGGGCTGCCGGTGGTGACATTGTGATGTCTGGGCTGTAGCTGGGCTGCCGGTGGTGATATTGTGATGTCTGGGCTGTAGCTGGGCTGCCGGTGGTGACATTGTGATGTCTGGGCTGTAGCTGGGCTGCCGGTGGTGATATTGTGATGTCTGGGCTGTAGCTGGGCTGCCGGTGGTGATATTGTGATTTCTGGGCTGTAGCTGGGCTGCCGGTGGTGATATTGTGATGTCTGGGCTGTAGCTGGGCTGCCGGTGGTGATATTGTGATGTCTGGGCTGTAGCTGATGGTGACATTGTGATGTCTGGGCTGTAGCTGGGCTGGCGGTGGGGACATTGTGATGTCTGGGCTGTAGCTGGTGGTGACATTGTGATGTCTGGGCTGTAGCTGGGCTGGCGGTGGGGACATTGTGATGTCTGGGCTGTAGCTGGTGGTGATATTGTGATGTCTGGGCTGTAGCTGATGGTGACATTGTGATGTCTGGGCTGTAGCTGGGCTGGCGGTGGGGACATTGTGATGTCTGGGCTGTAGCTGGTGGTGATATTGTGATGTCTGGGCTGTAGCTGATGGTGACATTGTGATGTCTGGGCTGTAGCTGGGCTGGCGGTGGGGACATTGTGATGTCTGGGCTGTAGCTGGTGGTGACATTGTGATGTCTGGGCTGTAGCTGGGCTGCCGGTGGTGACATTGTAATGTCTGGGCTGTAGCTGGTGGTGACATTGTGATGTCTGGGCTGTAGCTGGGCTGGCGGTGGGGACATTGTGATGTCTGGGCTGCCGGTGGTGACATTGTGATGTCTGGGCTGTAGCTGGGCTGCCGGTAGTGACATTGTGATGTCTGGGCTGCCGGTGGTGACATTGTGATGTCTGGGCTGTAGCTGGGCTGGCGGTGGGGACATTGTGATGTCTGGGCTGCCGGTGGTGACATTGTGATGTCTGGGCTGTAGCTGGTGGTGACATTGTGATGTCTGGGCTGTAGCTGGGCTGGCGGTGGGGACATTGTGATGTCTGGGCTGTAGCTGGTGGTGACATTGTGATGTCTGGGCTGTAGCTGGGCTGGCGGTGGGGACATTGTGATGTCTGGGCTGTAGCTGGTGGTGACATTGTGATGTCTGGCCTGTAGCTGGGCTGCCGGTGGTGACATTGTAATGTCTGGGCTGCCGGTGGTGACATTGTATGATGTCTCTTTAGGCTTCCCCGGGAGAGGACACCAGAACATTGGTCTCTCAGAAGAAGGACCTGGAGAGGAGAGTGTCTGAGCTTCAGCAGCAGCTAGACAGTGAGATGAAGGTAAGAGGAGACTGCTGCCACCAGGTGTCTCCATATAATCCAGACATTACCGAACCATTCTCTCACACTCTTGTATCTGCCATTATTCAGCAAAGAATGAGGCAGGAAGCTTCTCTAGATCGCCCAAAGGCCTCGACCCAGAGACTGGAGATCCAGCTGGAAGAGGCGAGAGAGGAATGTAAGAAGCTCAAGGAACTTCTGGAAAAAAAGAAGAATGAGCTGAACGCCATGTCTCAGGAGTAAGTCCCAAGTGTCATGTGATGATATAAATATTGGGGGGGGGAGCAGATCTATCTCATCTAGTTACATAAACTCGTCTCAGGTTCTGCTAAAGTAGAGAAGAATAGACATTTATAGCTTCCTGTGATAGGGTCACCTCAACTCTGGTCAATATTCCTTGCATTTTATGTCATAAACTGGTGCTAGAAGTATGTATTATACCGTGTCTGGCGCCACCTGTAGGCGCTTCATGTGTACTGTTGGTGAGATGATGCTGTAAGGTGCATTTACAGCAATAAAGCTGCATAGGCTATGGCGCAGTATTATAATTCTGTATTGAACCAGAGGGTTCTGAAGTTTTTATTGAGGATGTGCAGCACTGCCTTTGTATCTGCAGGGGTGCGCTGTACGTGACCTGCAGAAGCATGACCTTTTGTTGACTCCCGCTCTGTGTTTTCAGGTTGATTGAAGTGCGGATGAGCAAAGAACAGGTGGAAACTAGACTGCGGTCCCTGGAAGGAAAGCTTCAAGATACCAAGGAAGAGATTAACCAAGTGCGCTTAACAGGAGCCAGTGGGGATAAGCATGCGCTGCTGAAGGTAACCTCTCCTCCTGCTCGCCTTTCCCTGGTCACACCTTGGCTTGCTTGAGCTGCTGCCATTAGAGCCTGTTTTACATTGCTGGCTAAAACAGAGCCTGTGCCTCCTCACCAAGCCCTGTATATACCCTAGTGTATAAGATGTCAGCGCCCAGCAGATCGGCTTCATTGTAAGCCAGGCCGTGAATGGTGTAATCCTCACCAGGGTGGACGGGTCGATCGGTGCCATCTGTATGAGATTCCGATCTGCGCATGTCAGCTCCCACCAAACTCACTCCGCCCCTTTAGGAGCTGCAAGAAATGCAGGATGAGTTGGATGCGGTGCTGCAGATACGCTACAAGCAGGATGATCTGCTAAGACAGAAGGAGCGAGAACTCACAGCCCTGAAGGGGGCGCTAAAAGATGAGGTGGCCAACCATGACCAGGAGATGGAGCGCGTCAGGCAGCAGTACCAGAATGACGTGCAGCAACTAAGGAAAAACATGGACAACGTTTCCCAGGTACCAGCGAGGGATAGGGATATAGCCGACGGTCTTTGTGTGGCTTGTGGTGCTGCGGGTGGCTATGCTGCGGTGGTCTCTCTACTTGTCTACTCCTCGCCCTCTTTCCATTAATCTCCATTAAAGCCTTATACTGCATCCAGCACCATTCCTCATTCCTCTTTCCTCTATAACTGTTTCAGCATGTTGTTTGTCCCATGTTCATTGTACTGTTTTCTGTATCCAACCCGTGTTGGTTGTACTGTTTTCCGTATCCCTCCCGTGTTGGTTGTACTGTTTTCTGTATCTGTCCTATGTTCGTTGTACTGTTTTCTGTATCCCTCCCATGTAAGTTGCACTGTTTTCCGTATCCCTCCCATTTTAGTTGTACTGTTTTCCGTATCTGTCCTGTGTTGGTTGTACTGTTTTTCGTATCCCTCATGTGTTGGTTGTACAGTTTTCCGTATGCTTCCCGTATTGGTTGTACTGTTTTCCTTATCCGTCCTTTGTTGATTGTACTGTTTTCCGTATCCATCCTGTGTTGGTTGTACTTTTTTCTATATCTGTCCTGTGTTGGTTGTATTGTTTTCCGGATATCCGACCTGTGTTGGTTGTGCTGTTTTCGGTATTCGTCCTGTGTTGGTTGTACTGTTTTCCTTATCCGTCCTTTGTTGATTGTACTGTTTTCCGTATCCATCCTGTGTTGGTTGTACTTTTTTCTATATCTGTCCTGTGTTGGTTGTATTGTTTTCCGGATATCCGACCTGTGTTGGTTGTGCTGTTTTCGGTATTCGTCCTGTGTTGGTTGTACTGTTTTCCGTATCCCTCCCATGTTGGTTGTGCTGTTTTTCTTATCTGTCCTATGTTCGTTGTACTGTTTTCTGTATCCCTCCCATGTTAGTTGTTTTGTTTTCCATATCCCTCCGTGTTGGTTGTACTGTCTTCCGTATCCCTCCATGTTGGTTTTACTGTTTTCTGTATCCGTGTTGATTGCACTGTTTTCCTTTGTTGTTTGTACTGTTTCCCGTATCCATCCTGTGTTGATTGTACTCTTTTATGTATCTGTCCTGTGTTGGTTGTCCTTTTTTCCGTATCCCTCCTGTGTTGGTTGTACTGTTTTCCGTATCCATTCTGTGTTGGTTGTACTCTTTTCTGTATCTGTCCTGTGTTGGTTGTACTGTTTTCCGTATATACGACCTGTGTTGGTTGTACTGTGTTCCGTATCCCTCCCGTGTTGGTTGTGCTGTTTTCCGTATCCGTCCTTTGTTGGTTGTACTCTTTTCTGTATCTGTCCTGTGTTGGTTGTGCTCTTTTCTGTATTTGTCCCTTGTTTGTACTGTTTTACGTATCCGTCCTGTGTTGGTTGTACTGTTTTCTGTATCTGTCCCTTGTTGGTTGTACTGTTTTCCGTATCCGTCCTGTGTTGGTTGTACTGTTTTCTGTATCCCTCCCTTGTTGTTTGTACTGTTTTCCGTATCCGTCCTGTGTTGGTTGTGCTGTTTTCCTCATCTGTCCTGTGTTGGTTGTACTCTTTTCTGTATCTGTCCTGTGTTGTTTGTACTGTTTTCCGTATCCCTCCCTTGTTGGTTGTACTGTTTTCCGTATCCGTCCTGTGTTGGTTGTACTCTTTTCTGTATCTGTCCTGTGTTGTTTGTACTGTTTTCCGTATATACGACCTGTGTTGGTTGTACTGTTTTCCGTATATACGACCTGTGTTGGTTGTACTGTGTTCCGTATCCCTCCCGTGTTGGTTGTGCTGTTTTCCGTATCCGTCCTGTGTTGGTTGTACTCTTTTCTGTATCTGTCCTGTGTTGGTTGTACTGTTTACCGTATCCCTCCCGTGTTGGTTGTGCTGTTTTCCGTATCCGTCCTTTGTTGGTTGTACTCTTTTCTGTATCTGTCCTGTGTTGGTTGTACTCTTTTCTGTATCTTTTCCGTATCCGTCCTGTGTTGTTTGTACTGTTTTCCGTATCCCTCCGTTGTTGGTTGTACTGTTTTCCTCATCCGTCCTGTGTTGGTTGTACTCTTTTCTGTATCTGTCCTGTGTTGTTTGTACTGTTTTCCGTATCCCTCCGTTGTTGGTTGTACTGTTTACCGTATCCCTCCGTTGTTGGTTGTACTGTTTTCCTCATCCGTCCTGTGTTGGTTGTACTGTTTTCCTCATCCGTCCTGTGTTGTTTGTACTGTTTTCCGTATCCCTCCCTTGTTGGTTGTACTCTTTTCTTTATTTGCCCAGTGTCCCCAGCTGTCGTTACCTTTTTTCGTTCGCCCAGGATCAGCTGAGTCTGGAATCTGAACGGCAGAAGATCAACCAGGTTGTGAGGAACCTGCAGCGCGAGGTGGAGGAGAGTAGCGAAGAGATCAACCAATGGAAGGAGATGTTCCAGAAGAATAAAGAAGAGCTCCGCAAATCAAAGGAGGAGTGAGTACAGAGAGGGGAGGGCTGTAAGACCCCAGAGTAGTGTCTGGAATCCATGGCTGCCATGCTGCTTATGGCCTAATGAATCCTTATATCCCTTGTGCATAGCGTTCCTCTTTACTTTCCAGGAGTAGATGCAGAAGATGCTCAGCAAGGGATATATAGTTTATGGAGAGTAAGGATGAATGCACACAGGACAGATTACATGCAGTAACAATCTGCAGGTTTGGGGTAGATTTTACTCTCTCCGTTGTTTTCAGTGGGGAATCGGTGACAGCAGGTCTGTCTCGTGCATTTACTCTGAAACTCATCCATAAGTTCTTCCCATGAGCAGAGATGGCTGCGGTCACGTCTGCGATGCCTTATGGGTCCTCAATAAATCCCAGCTTGTGGTCCCATTTAGGTGAAAGGTTGGTTGTTTTGGGTAGGTGTTGTATCTCTGGATAGTCATTAGGTTATGGGCCCTGGATAGGTGGTGGTCCCCATAAAGGCATCAGCTTATAGTCCTGGTAGGCGTTGGGTTGTGGTCTTGGATAGGTATCAGCTTGTGGTCCTTGGGTAGGTGTTGTGTCCCCCGATAAGCATCAGGTTATGATCCTGGGTAGGCACTGTGTCTCTGGATAGATGTCAGGTTATGATCCCCGATAAGCTCCAGACAGTGGTTCCTGGATAGTCATCAGATTACAGCCATCAGTTTGTGGTACTGGATAGGTGCCGTGTTCCTGGCAGCTGTCGGGTTGGGCTCCACGGTTAGACATTGTGTCCCTGGATAGGCATCAAGTTTTGGTTCTAGGTAGTTGTCGGGTTGTGGTCCTGGTTAGCCATTGTGTCCCCAGATAGGCATCAGGTTTTGGTCCTGGGTAGCCATGAGATTTTGGTCCCTGGGTAGGTGTTTTGTGCCTGGCTAGGCCTCAGGCTGTGGTCCCTGGCAGTCACCAGGTTGTGCTCCTGGTCTCACAGGATTTTCTTTGGTGCAGGGTTTTGCAGTTGAAGCTGGAGAAAGAAGAGTTTGAAGATGAGCTGAACGAGATGAAGAATCGCTTCTCCCTGGTGCAATCTGAGCTTTCACATGTAAAGAAGGACGCGGTGGATTCCGGAGAGGTGGAGGTCACCAGGAAGGTTTGTCATCTTTCTCTACCGCAGCCACAGAGCAGCTGTCATCTAGTCAGGTTCTCCTCATCCTTCTCTGTTGGCCTACAGGAGCTGCAGGGTCTCCAGGAGCAGGTGAGGCAGCTGATGCAGGAGAAGCAAAGGCTGGAAGAGTCTCTACGCCAGCGAGACCGTGAGCTGTCTGCCCTTAAGGGGGCGCTGAAGGATGAAGTATCTGGACGCGACCGTGACTCAGAACAACTGCGTGAACAGTTCAGTCGGGAGCTGCAGCAAGCCAAGAAGGAGTATGAGGAGCACATGAGGGTAAGGAGCTGTGCACACGCTGACCGGGTATGTGCGCCCCTCTGTGCCATGGTGCTCCTGGCACTGGGGTACACTAGGTGGCATGTTGCTCCTGGCACTTTGGTACACTAGGTGGCATGGTACTTCTGGCACTGGGGTACACAAGGCGACATGGTGCTCCTGGCACTGATGTACACATGGCGGCATGGTGCTCCTGGCACTGCGGTACACTAGGTGGCATTGTGGTCCTGAAACTGATGTACACATGGTAGGGCCTCTGTATTGTGTCTCTATGGTAGGGGCCTCTGTATTGTGTCTCTATGGTAGGGGCCTCTGTATTGTGTCTCTATGGTAGGGGCCTCTGTATCATGTCTCTATGGTAGGGGCCTCTGTATTGTGTCTCTATGGTAGGGGCCTCTGTATTGTGTCTCTATGGTAGGGGCCTCTGTATTGTGTCTCTATGGTAGGGGCCTCTGTATTGTGTCTCTATGGTAGGGGCCTCTGTATTGTGTCTCTATGGTAGGGGCCTCTGTATTGTGTCTCTATGGTAGGGGCCTCTGTATTGTGTCTCTATGGTAGGGGCCTCTGTATTGTGTCTATATGGTAGGGGCCTCTGTATTATCTCTATGGTAGGGGCCTCTGTATTGTGTCTTTATGGTAGGGGCCTCTGTATTGTGTCTATATGGTAGGGCCTCTGTATTGTGTCTCTATGGTAGGGGCCTCTGTATTGTGTGTCTATATGGTAGGGGCCTCTGTATTGTGTCTCTATGGTAGGGGCCTCTGTTTTGTGTCTCTATGGTAGGGGCCTCTGTATTGTGTCTCTATGGTAGGGGCCTCTGTATCGTGTCTCTATGGTAGGGGCCTCTGTATTGTGTCTCTATGGTAGGGGCCTCTGTATTGTGTCTCTATGGTAGGGGCCTCTGTATTGTGTCTCTATGGTAGGGGCCTCTGTATTGTGTCTCTATGGTAGGGGCCTCTGTATTGTGTCTCTATGGTAGGGGCCTCTGTATTGTGTCTCTATGGTAGGGGCCTCTGTATTGTGTCTCTATGGTAGGGGCCTCTGTATTGTGTCTCTATGGTAGGGGCCTCTGTATTGTGTCTCTATGGTAGGGGCCTCTGTATTGTGTCTATATGGTAGGGGCCTCTGTATTATCTCTATGGTAGGGGCCTCTGTATTGTGTCTTTATGGTAGGGGCCTCTGTTTTGTGTCTCTATGGTAGGGGCCTCTGTATTGTGTCTCTATGGTAGGTGCCTCTGTATTGTCTCTATGGTAGGGGCCTCTGTATTGTGTCTCTATGGTAGGGGCCTCTGTATTGTGTCTCTATGGTAGGGGCCTCTGTATTGTGTCTCTATGGTAGGGGCCTCTGTATTGTGTCTCTATGGTAGGGGCCTCTGTATTGTGTCTATATGGTAAGGCCTCTGTATTGTGTCTTTATGGTAGGGGCCTCTGTATTGTGTCTCTATGGTAGGGGCCTCTGTATTGTGTCTATATGGTAGGGGCCTCTGTATTGTGTCTCTATGGTAGGGGCCTCTGTATTGTGTCTCTATGGTAGGGGCCTCTGTATTGTCTCTATGGTAGGGGCCTGTGTATCATGTCTTTATGGTAGGGGCCTCTGTATTGTCTCTATGGTAGGGGCCTCTGTATTGTGTCTCTATGGTAGGGGCCTCTGTATTGTGTCTATATGGTAAGGCCTCTGTATTGTGTCTTTATGGTAGGGGCCTCTGTATTGTGTCTATATGGTAGGGGCCTCTGTATTGTGTCTATATGGTAGGGGCCTCTGTTTTGTGTCTCTATGGTAGGGGCCTGTGTATTGTCTCTATGGTAGGGGCCTGTGTATCATGTCTTTATGGTAGGGGCCTCTGTATTGTGTCTATATGGTAGGGGCCTCTGTATTGTCTCTATGGTAGGGGCCTCTGTATTGTCTCTATGGTAGGGGCCTGTGTATCATGTCTTTATGGTAGGGCCTCTGTATTGTGTCTCTATGGTAGGGGCCTCTGTATTGTCTCTATGGTAGGGGCCTCTGTATTGTCTCTATGGTAGGGGCCTGTGTATCGTGTCTTTATGGTAGGGCCTCTGTTTTGTGTCTCACAGGAGCTGCAGAAAGTCCAGGACCAAGTGAAGCCTCTGATGCAGGAGAAGCAGCGGCTGGAGGAGACTGTCTACCAACGGGACAGGGAACTATCCTCCCTGAAGGGGGCGCTGAAAGATAAAAAGTCTGGTCACGACCAAGAGGCAGAGAAGATACGCGAACAATTCAACAGGGAGCTGCAACAGGGCAAGAGGGACTATGAGGAGCTCCTGAAGGTGAGGACCACGCAGTGACGAAAAGAGATGGATGAGGAAGGCCTGGGGCAGAAGACGTGAGAAAGAGATGGATGAGGAAGGGCCTGGGGCAGAAGACGTGAGGGAGAGATGGAGGAGGAAGGCCTGGAGCAAAGGACAGGAGGGAAGAGATAGATGAGGAAGGGCCTGGGGCAGAAGACGTGAGGGAAGAGATGGATGAGGAAGGCCTGGGGTGGAACATGTGAGGAAGAGATAGATGAGGAAGGCCTGGAGCAAAGGACAGGAGGGAAGAGATGGATGAAGAAGGGCCTGGGGCAAAAGACAGGAGGGAAGAGATAGATGAGGAAGGCAGGGGCAAAAGACAGGAGGGAAGAGATGGATGAAGAAGGGCCTGGGGCAGAAGACGTGAGGGAAGAGATGGATGAGAAAGGCCTGGGGCAGAAGACGTGAGGGAAGAGATGGATGAGGAAGGCCTGGGGTGGAACATGTGAGGAAGAGATAGATGAGGAAGGCCTGGAGCAAAGGACAGGAGGGAAGAGATGGATGAAGAAGGGCCTGGGGCAAAAGACAGGAGGGAAGAGATAGATGAGGAAGGCAGGGGCAAAAGACAGGAGGGAAGAGATGGATGAGGAAGGGCCTGGGGCAGAAGACATGAGGGAAGAGAGGGATGATGAAGGCCTGGGGTGGAAGACGTGAGGGAAGAGATGGATGAGGAAGGCCTGGGGCAAAGGACAGGAGGGAAGAGATGGATGAAGAAGGGCCTGGGGCAAAAGACAGGAGGGAAGAGATGGATGAGGAAGGGCCTGGGGTAGAAGACATGAGGGAAGAGAGGGATGAGGAAGGCCTGGGGTGGAAGACGTGAGGAAGAGATAGATGAGGAATGCCTGGGGCAAAGGACAGGAGGGAAGAGATGGATGAGGAAGGGCCTGGGGCAGAAGACGTGAGGAAGAGATGGATGAGGAAGGCCTGGGGCAATAGAAGTGAGGAAGAGATGGATGAGGAAGGCCTGGGGCAATAGACGTGAGGAAGAGATGGATGAGGAAGGCCTGGGGCAAAAGACAGAAGGGAAGAGATGGATGAGGAAGGGCCTGGGGCAAAGGACAGGAGGGAAGAGATGGATGAGGAAGGGCCTGGGGCAAAGGACAGGAGGGAAGAGATGGATGAGGAAGGGCCTGGGGCAGAAGATGTGAGCGAAGAGATGGATGAGGAAAGCCTGGAGCAGAAGATGTGAGGGAAGAGATGGATGAGGAAGGGCCTGGGGCAGAAGATGTGAGGGAAGAGATGGATGAGGAAGGGCCTGGGGCAGAAGATGTGAGGGAAGAGATGGATGAGGAAGGGCCTGGGGCAGAAGATGTGAGGGAAGAGATGGATGAGGAAGGGCCTGGGGTGGAACATGTGAGGAAGAGATGGATGAGGAAGGCCTGGGGTGGAAGATGTGAGGAAGTGGGCAAGGAAGGGCCTGAGGTGGAAAACGTGACTCCTCTTAGACTTTTCTTTTGCTTTTAGGTTCAGAGGAAGCTTGAGGATGAGAAGGCAGATGCGGTGCGAATGCGCCAAATGATTGAGAACACCTTACAGGACACACGGGAGGAAAATGATGATCTCCGCAGGAAGATTTTAGGGCTGGAGGCGCAGGTGAAGGAGCTGAAGACATTCTGTGATGATCTCCAGAGGGCAGAGACGCGGCTAAAGGACAAGATCGGCAGAATGGAAGTGAGTGTGAGGGGAAGAACGGTTAACACCTATATAGAGAGGTCTGTCACACCTGTGTAGAGCAGCTCTGTCATATGAGGGTAGCGGTGGCTGAGATCCATGGTCTGCAGCATCACGCCTGTACCCGTCTCGCGCGGGTGACGCCGGCAGACGCCTGTACCCGTCTCGCGCGGCAGACGCCTGTACCCGTCTCGCGCGGCAGACGCCTGTACCCGTCTCGCGCGGCAGACGCCTGTACCCGTCTCGCGCGGCAGACGCCTGTACCCGTCTCGCGCGGCAGACGCCTGTACCCGTCTCGCGCGGCAGACGCCTGTACCCGTCTCGCGCGGCAGACGCCTGTACCCGTCTCGCGCGGCAGACGCCTGTACCCGTCTCGCGCGGCAGACGCCTGTACCCGTCTCGCGCGGCAGACGCCTGTACCCGTCTCGCGCGGCAGACGCCTGTACCCGTCTCGCGCGGCAGACGCCTGTACCCGTCTCGCGCGGCAGACGCCTGTACCCGTCTCGCGCGGCAGACGCCTGTACCCGTCTCGCGCGGCAGACGCCTGTACCCGTCTCGCGCGGCAGACGCCTGTACCCGTCTCGCGCGGCAGACGCCTGTACCCGTCTCGCGCGGCAGACGCCTGTACCCGTCTCGCGCGGCAGACGCCTGTACCCGTCTCGCGCGGCAGACGCCTGTACCCGTCTCGCGCGGCAGACGCCTGTACCCGTCTCGCGCGGCAGACGCCTGTACCCGTCTCGCGCGGCAGACGCCTGTACCCGTCTCGCGCGGCAGACGCCTGTACCCGTCTCGCGCGGCAGACGCCTGTACCCGTCTCGCGCGGCAGACGCCTGTACCCGTCTCGCGCGGCAGACGCCTGTACCCGTCTCGCGCGGCAGACGCCTGTACCCGTCTCGCGCGGCAGACGCCTGTACCCGTCTCGCGCGGCAGACGCCTGTACCCGTCTCGCGCGGCAGACGCCTGTACCCGTCTCGCGCGGCAGACGCCTGTACCCGTCTCGCGCGGCAGACGCCTGTACCCGTCTCGCGCGGCAGACGCCTGTACCCGTCTCGCGCGGCAGACGCCTGTACCCGTCTCGCGCGGCAGACGCCTGTACCCGTCTCGCGCGGCAGACGCCTGTACCCGTCTCGCGCGGCAGACGCCTGTACCCGTCTCGCGCGGCAGACGCCTGTACCCGTCTCGCGCGGCAGACGCCTGTACCCGTCTCGCGCGGCAGACGCCTGTACCCGTCTCGCGCGGCAGACGCCTGTACCCGTCTCGCGCGGCAGACGCCTGTACCCGTCTCGCGCGGCAGACGCCTGTACCCGTCTCGCGCGGCAGACGCCTGTACCCGTCTCGCGCGGCAGACGCCTGTACCCGTCTCGCGCGGCAGACGCCTGTACCCGTCTCGCGCGGCAGACGCCTGTACCCGTCTCGCGCGGCAGACGCCTGTACCCGTCTCGCGCGGCAGACGCCTGTACCCGTCTCGCGCGGCAGACGCCTGTACCCGTCTCGCGCGGCAGACGCCTGTACCCGTCTCGCGCGGCAGACGCCTGTACCCGTCTCGCGCGGCAGACGCCTGTACCCGTCTCGCGCGGCAGACGCCTGTACCCGTCTCGCGCGGCAGACGCCTGTACCCGTCTCGCGCGGCAGACGCCTGTACCCGTCTCGCGCGGCAGACGCCTGTACCCGTCTCGCGCGGCAGACGCCTGTACCCGTCTCGCGCGGCAGACGCCTGTACCCGTCTCGCGCGGCAGACGCCTGTACCCGTCTCGCGCGGCAGACGCCTGTACCCGTCTCGCGCGGCAGACGCCTGTACCCGTCTCGCGCGGCAGACGCCTGTACCCGTCTCGCGCGGCAGACGCCTGTACCCGTCTCGCGCGGCAGACGCCTGTACCCGTCTCGCGCGGCAGACGCCTGTACCCGTCTCGCGCGGCAGACGCCTGTACCCGTCTCGCGCGGCAGACGCCTGTACCCGTCTCGCGCGGCAGACGCCTGTACCCGTCTCGCGCGGCAGACGCCTGTACCCGTCTCGCGCGGCAGACGCCTGTACCCGTCTCGCGCGGCAGACGCCTGTACCCGTCTCGCGCGGCAGACGCCTGTACCCGTCTCGCGCGGCAGACGCCTGTACCCGTCTCGCGCGGCAGACGCCTGTACCCGTCTCGCGCGGCAGACGCCTGTACCCGTCTCGCGCGGCAGACGCCTGTACCCGTCTCGCGCGGCAGACGCCTGTACCCGTCTCGCGCGGCAGACGCCTGTACCCGTCTCGCGCGGCAGACGCCTGTACCCGTCTCGCGCGGCAGACGCCTGTACCCGTCTCGCGCGGCAGACGCCTGTACCCGTCTCGGGCGGCAGACGCCTGTACCCGTCTCGGGCGGCTGACGCCTGTACCCACTGTATTTACTCTTCTATAGAAGTAGTAAAGTGTCGGCTTTCCCCACTGCAGGCGGAACGGCAGAGGATGGAGGAGTCTCTGGGAGAAGCCACAGACCAGGGCCAGGAGTTTGCTTCCACAAGACGGGATCTGGAGAGCCGGCTGGATGAGGCGCAGAGGAACCTAAAGCGTCTGTCCCTGGAGTACGAGGAGCTTCAGGAATGTTACCAGGAGGAGATCCGGCAGAAGGACCAGCTCAAGAAGACCAAGAATGAGCTGGAGGAGCAGAAGAGGCTGCTGGACAAGGCTATGGACAAGCTGACCCGAGAGGTGAGGGCTAGCCAGGGGGGAGGGGAAGATGAGGCTGCTGTCTCTTCTCCCTTGGCTGCCGTCATCTCTTCATCCCTGACTGCTGTCTCTTTTCCTTAGCTGGACAATATGTCCAACGAGTCACGGGACTCCCTGCAGATGCTACAGAGCCAGTTAGAGGAATACAAGGAGAAGTCCCGCAAGGAGATGACCGACTCACAGAAACAAGCAAAGGAGAAAGCAGCGGAAGCGGAGAGACTGCAGATAAATGTCAGCCGGCTGCAGGAAGAGGTATGAAGTGGTGGATGCGCATCAGCAGGGGGCGCTCTACTATAGACACATAGTAAGATATAACGTATACCCCCAGGTGCAGCGTCTGAAGCAAGCGCTCCAGGAGAGTCAGGCAGAGAAGGAGAATGCCCTGCTGGACAAGGAGCTGGTCAGTCAGAGGCTGCAGAGTATACAACAGGATATAGACTCCAAGAGACGCCTCCAGGATGACCGATCCAGGCAGACAAAGGTCCTGGAGGTGAGATGACATTGTGTGTGTCCGGTATATAGTACCTTACGGATCAGTCAGTCTGCACCCCTGGTATATAGTACCTTACGGATCAGTCAGTCTGCACCCCCGGTATATAGTACCTTACGGATCAGTCAGTCTGCACCCCTGGTATATAGTACCTTACGGATCAGTCAGTCTGCACCCCCGGTATATAGTACCTTATGGATATTCTGCACCCCCGGTATATAGTACCTTACGGATCAGTCAGTCTGCACCCCCTGTATATAGTACCTTACGGATCAGTCAGTCTGCACCCCCGGTATATAGTACCTTTTGGATACTCTGCACCCCCGGTATATAGTACCTTACGGATCAGTCAGTCTGAACCCCCGGTATATAGTACCTTACGGATCAGTCAGTCTGCACCCCCGGTATATAGTACCTTACGGATCAGTCAGTCTGCACCCCCGGTATATAGTACCTTATGGATAGTCTGCACCCCTGGTATATAGTACCTTACGGATCAGTCAGTCTGCACCCCCAGTATATAGTAACTTATGGATAGTCTGCACCCCTGGTATATAGTACCTTATGGATCAGTCAGTCTGCACCCCCGGTATATAGTACCTTATGGATCAGTCAGTCTGAACCCCCGGTATATAGTACCTTACGGATCAGTCAGTCTGCACCCCCGGTATATAGTACCTTACGGATCAGTCAGTCTGCACCCCCTGTATATAGTACCTTACGGATCAGTCAGTCTGCACCCCCTGTATATAGTACCTTACGGATCAGTCAGTCTGCACCCCCGGTATATAGTACCTTATGGATATTCTGCACCCCCGGTATATAGTACCTTACGGATCAGTCAGGATAGTCTGCACCCCCGGTATATAGTACCTTACGGATCAGTCAGTCTGCACCCCCGGTATATAGTACCTTACGGATCAGTCAGTCTGCACCCCCGGTATATAGTACCTTATGGATATTCTGCACCCCCGGTATATAGTACCTTACGGATCAGTCAGGATAGTCTGCACCCCCGGTATATAGTACCTTATGGATATTCTGCACCCCCGGTATATAGTACCTTACGGATCAGTCAGGATAGTCTGCACCCCCGGTATATAGTACCGTACGGATCAGTCAGTCTGCACCCCCGGTATATAGTACCTTACGGATCAGTCAGTCTGCACCCCCGGTATATAGTACCTTACGGATCAGTCAGTCTGCACCCCCGGTATATAGTACCTTACGGATCAGTCAGTCTGCACCCCCGGTATATAGTACCTTATGGATATTCTGCACCCCCGGTATATAGTACCTTATGGATATTCTGCACCCCCGGTATATAGTACCTTATGGATATTCTGCACCCCCGGTATATAGTACCTTACGGATCAGTCAGGATAGTCTGCACCCCCGGTATATAGTACCGTACGGATCAGTCAGTCTGCACCCCCGGTATATAGTACCTTATGGATCAGTCAGTCTGCACCCCCAGTATATAGTAACTTATGGATAGTCTGCACCCCTGGTATATAGTACCTTATGGATCAGTCAGTCTGAACCCCCGGTATATAGTACCTTACGGATCAGTCAGTCTGCACCCCCGGTATATAGTACCTTATGGATCAGTCAGTCTGCACCCCCAGTATATAGTAACTTATGGATAGTCTGCACCCCTGGTATATAGTACCTTACGGATCAGTCAGTCTGCACCCCAGGTATATAGTACCTTATGGATATTCTGCACCCCCGGTATATAGTACCTTACGGATCAGTCAGGATAGTCTGCACCCCCGGTATATAGTACCTTACGGATCAGTCAGGATAGTCTGCACCCCTGGTATATAGTACCTTATGGATCAGTCAGTCTGCACCCCTGGTATGTAGTACCTTATGGATAGTCTGCACCCCCAGTATATAGTACCTTATGGATCAGTCAGTCTGCACCCCTGGTATATAGTACCTTATGGATAGTCTGCACCCCCAGTATATAGTACCTTATGGATAGTCTGCACCCCTGGTATATAGTACCTTATGGATCAGTCAGTCTGCACCCCCGGTATATAGTACCTTATGGATAGTCTGCACCCCTGGTATATAGTACCTTATGGATCAGTCAGTCTGCACCCCCAGTATATAGTACCTTATGGATCAGTCAGTCTGCACCCCCAGTATATAGTACCTTATGGATCAGTCAGTCTGCACCCCTGGTATATAGTACCTTATGGATAGTCTGCACCCCCAGTATATAGTACCTTATGGATAGTCTGCACCCCTGGTATATAGTACCTTATGGATCAGTCAGTCTGCACCCCCGGTATATAGTACCTTATGGATAGTCTGCACCCCTGGTATATAGTACCTTACGGATCAGTCAGTCTGCACCCCCGGTATATAGTACCTTATGGATCAGTCAGTCTGCACCCCTGGTATATAGTACCTTATGGATAGTCTGTACCCCCGGTATATAGTACCTTACGGATCAGTCAGTCTGCACCCCCAGTATATAGTACCTTATGGATAGTCTGCACCCCCGGTATCTGTATATTTGTGCCACCTCCTCATCCTCTGTATGGGGGACGTGGCCCCAGCCCCTCTTATATTTTAGAACTATAGGTAATAATAGTGTTGTGCCGCGCTAAAAACTTACCATATTATAATAAAATGGTTAACTAATACACATACTCTCTTCCATGTATTTGTTAAAAATAGTCACTCACTACATTGGTGTCCTGGTTGTGCTCTGACTTGTAGTCCTCCGTATCAGCAGATACAGCATCCGATAGGTTTTAGTTTCTTTCAAATTCCTTTAAGGTCCACGGAATAGGTTAGGGTTCTCTACGTCCTTTGTAGTTGTTTGTAACTTCTTTGCACAGCGTGCGCCCCGGCCGGTGGCGCGTAAACCGCTTGCTAGGATAATCCTGAACGGAGTCCTCTGTGACGTCACAGTCCGGATCGCTGTAGGAGGCAAGAGTGTCCTGAGGATATAATTATTGTTTCATTGAGTGGGAGCAGTAACCACTTGTTGGCAGCTATACGGACACTGGTAACCTACGAGCTGCTGTCTGTCAGGAGCGCGGTTGTTTTTTATACATTTTTTTATATATTTTAGAACTGTTACTCTGTTATGGAGGTGGAGCACGGAGTTGACCCTCACTATTCCACCACAGCGGGGGTGGGGGAGTCCTGGGGTCACTGCCGGCTATATACATACATAATGATGAGCTGTTCCCTGTATACAGGACAGGGTGAAGCGTCTGGAGATGGAGCTGGATGAGGAAAGGAATTCTGTGGAGCTTCTTACTGACCGGGTGAACCGCAGCCGCGACCAGGTAACCACATAGCACCATGTGCCGCCATATACCATAACCGTCTCTTATATAGTAGCCAGCCCTCCCCTATAGTCTCTTATATAGTAGCCAGCCTCCCCATAGTCTCTTATATAGTAGCCAGCCCTCCCCCATAGTCTCTTATATAGTAGCCAGCCTTCCCCTATAGTCTCTTATATAGTAGCTAGCCCTCCCCATAGTCTCTTATATAGTAGCCAGCCCTCCCCCATAGTCTCTTATATAGTAGCCAGCCCTCCCCCATAGTCTCTTATATAGTAGCCAGCCCTCCCCCATAGTCTCTTATATAGTAGCCAGCCCTCCCCCATAGTCTCTTATATAGTAGCCAGCCCTCCCCCATAGTCTCTTATATAGTAGCCAGCCCTCCCCCATAGTCTCTTATATAGTAGCCAGCCCTCCCCCATAGTCTCTTATATAGTAGCCAGCCCTCCCCATAGTCTTATATAGTAGCCAGCCCTCCCCCATAGTCTCTTATATAGTAGCCAGCCCTCCCCCATAGTCTCTTATATAGTAGCCAGCCCTCCCCCATAGTCTCTTATATAGTAGCCAGCCCTCCCCATAGTCTCTTATATATAGTAGCCAGCCCCCCCATAGTCTCTTATATAGTATCCAGCCCTCCCCTATAGTCTCTTATATAGTAGCCAGCCCTCCCCCATAGTCTCTTATATAGTAGCCAGGCTCCCCATAGTCTCTTATATAGTAGCCATCCCTCCCCCATAGTCTTATATAGTAGCCGGCCCTCCCCCATAGTCTCTTATATAGTATCCAGCCCTCCCCTATAGTCTCTTATATAGTAGCCTGCCCTCCCCCATAGCCCCTTATATAGTATCCAGCCCTCCCCTATAGTCTCTTATATAGTAGCCAGCCCTCCCCTATAGTCTCTTATATAGTAGCCAGCCCTCCCCCATAGTCTCATTTAGTAGCCAGCCCTCCCCATAGTCTCATTTAGTAGCCAGCCCTCCCCTATAGTCTCTTATATAGTAGCCTGCCCTCCCCCATAGTCTCATTTAGTAGCCAGCCCTCCCCTATAGTCTCTTGGATTGTAACTGGCACCTAGAATAGTTGTTAAAGGGAACCTGTCACCTGTGGACGGTACCCCCAAACCCACCCTACCCCTGGATACAGTCCCCCATACTTACCCCATCCTGCCGGTCATGCTGCAGAGAAACCGTCGTCCAATCATTTTCTCATGTAAGTATGGGGGGCTGTATCCGGAGGTAGGTTGGGTTTGGGGGGCTGTATCCGGGGATAGGGTGGGTTTGGGGGGCTGTATCCGGGGGTAGGGTGGGTTTGGGGGGCTGTATCCGGGGGTAGGGTGGGTTTGGGGGGGCTGTATCCGGGGGTAGGGTGGGTTTGGGGGGGGGCTGTATCCGGGGGTAGGGTGGGTTTGGGGGGCTGTATCCGGGGGTAGGGTGGGTTTGGGGGGGGCTGTATCCGGGGGTAGGGTGGGTTTGGGGGGGGCTGTATCCGGGGGTAGGGTGGGTTTGGGGGGGGCTGTATCCGGGGGTAGGGTGGGTTTGGGGGCCTGTATCCGGGGGTAGGGTGGGTTTGGGGGGGCTGTATCCAGGGGTAGGGTGGGTTTGGGGGGGCTGTATCCGGGGGTAGGGTGGGTTTGGGGGCCATCCAGGGGGTGACAGGTTGTCCCATTAGCTTGGAGTCACCCTTTTCTGGGGCCCCAGAGGCCGCGGGATGTGCCCAGCAAAGGACGTGTGGTCTATGGCCTACAAGACTATAATATGGACGGTCTGAGCTGCTGTCCGGACCTCCCATAATATAATCTAATGCAATGGTGGGCCAGATGTAATTCAAACTGTGAACTGCCTGGTGGGCTCAGTACAATGGCCAGAGTCTGCCATGACTGCCCTAGATACTAAATGTCTGATGGACTAGTATGAGATGCAATGCTGCTCCCGAGTTTTGTCGTGTTCCCTGAGATCTCGCTTACGTCTAACGCTCGTATTCTTATTTTCTGTGTCGTACATTATATAAACTAGATCCGTAGTGTCACAATCTATATGTTGTTTTATATCATCATTTTTCACATAAAATTAGACGGTTTAGCAAAGTTGCTTGTCCTACACGGATGTCTCCCGCACTTAAAGAACCCCGACTGCTGTAACCAAGTCGCCCCTTGTGTAGTTATCATGCTGGGGGACAAGATGTCGCCAAGAGTTCCAGCCTCTTACAGAACAATATGTGTGCGGGGAGATAGAGGTAGCGTATAGCTCCATAGGTGTAATAGGAAAGATGTGGAGTGGATACAGGGAGAGCACACTGTCCCCTATAGGTGTATACGCAGAGCACACTGTCCCCTATAGGTGTATACGCAGAGCACACTGTCCCCTATAGGTGTATACGCAGAGCACACTGTCCCCTATAGGTGTATACGCAGAGCACACTGTCCCCTAGAGGTGTATACGCAGAGCACACCGCCCCTAGAGGTGTATACGCAGAGCACACTGTCCCCTATAGGTGTATACGCAGAGCACACCGCCCCCTATAGGTGTATACGCAGAGCACACCGCCCCCTAGAGGTGTATACGCAGAGCACACCGCCCCCTAGAGGTGTATACGCAGAGCACACTGTCCCCTATAGGTGTATACGCAGAGCACACCGTCCCCTATAGGTGTATACGCAGAGCACACCGTCCCCTATAGGTGTATACGCAGAGCACACCGTCCCCTATAGGTGTATACGCAGAGCACACTGTCCCCTATAGGTGTATACGCAGAGCACACTGCCCCCTATAGGTGTATACGCAGAGCACACTGTCCCCTATAGGTGTATACGCAGAGCACACTGTCCCCTATAGGTGTATACGCAGAGCACACTGTCCCCTATAGGTGTATACGCAGAGCACACTGTCCCCTATAGGTGTATATGCAGAGCACACTGTCCCCTAGAGGTGTATACGCAGAGCACACTGTCCCCTATAGGTGTATACGCAGAGCACACCGTCCCCTATAGGTGTATACGCAGAGCACACCGTCCCCTATAGGTGTATACGCAGAGCACACTGTCCCCTATAGGTGTATACGCAGAGCACACCGTCCCCTATAGGTGGATACAGGGAGAGCACACTGTCCCGTATAGGTGTATACGCAGAGTACACTGTCCCCTATAGGTGTATACGCAGAGCACACTGTCCCCTATAGGTGTATACGCAGAGCACACCGTCCCCTATAGGTGTATACGCAGAGCACACCGTCCCCTATAGGTGTATACGCAGAGCACACTGTGCCCTATAGGTGTATACGCAGAGCACACTGTGCCCTATAGGTGTATACGCAGAGCACACTGTGCCCTAGAGGTGTATACGCAGAGCACACCGCCCCCTATAGGTGTATACGCAGAGCACACTGTCCCCCTATAGGTGTATACGCAGAGCACACTGTCCCCCTAGAGGTGTATACGCAGAGCACACCACCCCCTATAGGTGTATACGCAGAGCACACTGTCCCCCTATAGGTGTATACGCAGAGCACACTGTCCCCTAGAGGTGTATACGCAGAGCACACCGCCCCCTAGAGGTGTATACGCAGAGCACACTGTCCCCCTATAGGTGTATACGCAGAGCACATTGTATTCTCACCGGTATCTCTGTTCCCCGCACAGATGGAGCAGCTCCGGGCTGAGCTCATGCAGGAGAGAACCAGCCGCCAGGACCTGGAGTGTGACAAGATCTCTCTGGAGAGACAGGTGGGGGCGCTCTAACTGACAGATGTCTATATCAACTTTATAGGACTTAGAGAACCGCATTGCTCCCCTCTACCTGCAGGTGGCAGTAGTGCTATATGTTCTCCATGGCAGACATCACTTTATTCTGTAGGAGTAAATCACCTGAACAAAAACAAACCCCTCCCTTATTACATCTCCTTGTGAAAAGAAGTCAGCGTGTGATACGTCTAGTATCTAAGCAGCATGAGGACAGTGACTGACTTCAATGAGAGAATACCGACCCCTCATACACCCTCACTGTACAGGGCGGGATACTGACCCCTCATACACCGACACTGTATAGGGTGGGATACCGACCTCTCATACACACACTGTACAGGGCGGGATACCGACCCGTCATATACACACACTGTACAGGGCGGGATACCGACCCGTCATATACACACACTGTACAGGGCGGGATACTGACCCCTCATACACACACTGTACAGGGCGGGGATACTGACCCCTCATACACACACACTGTACAGGGCGGGATACTGACCCCTCATACACTCACACTGTACAGGGCGGGATACCGACCCCTCATACACACACTGTACAGGGCGGGATACCGACCCGTCATATACACACACTGTACAGGGCGGGATACTGACCCCTCATACACACACACACACACACACACTGTACAGGGCGGGATACCGACCCCTCATACACACACTGTACAGGGCGGGGATACTGACCCCTCATACACATACACTGTACAGGGCGGGGATACTGACCCCTCATACACATAACACTGTACAGGGCGGGGATACTGACCCCTCATACACTCACACTGTACAGGGCGGGGATACTGACCCCTCATACACATACACTGTGCAGGGCGGGGATACTGACCCCTCATACACATACACTGTACAGGGCGGGGATACTGACCCCTCATACACATACACTGTACAGGGCGGGGATACCGACCCCTCATACACATACACTGTACAGGATACCGACTCCTCATACACTCACACTGTACAGGGCGGGATACCGACCCCTCATACACACACTGTACAGGGCGGGATACCGACCCGTCATACACACACTGTACAGGGCGGGATACCGACCCCTCATACACACACACACACACACACTGTACAGGGCGGGATACCGACCCCTCATACACACACTGTCCAGGGCGGGATACTGACCCCTTATACACACACTGTACAGGGCGGGGATACTGACCCCTCATACACACACACTGTACAGGGCGGGATACCGACCCCTCATACACATACACTGTACAGGATACCGACTCCTCATACACTCACACTGTACAGCATACTGACCCCTCATACACACACTGTACAGGATACAGACTCCTCATACACACACACACTGTACAGGGCGGGATACCGACCCCTCATACACATACACATACACTGTACAGGGCGGGATACTGACCCCTCATACACACACTGTACAGGGCGGGATACTGACCCCTTATACACACACTGTACAGGGCGGGGATACTAACCCCTCATACACACACACACGTTACAGGGCGGGATACCGACTCCTCATACACTTACACTGTACAGGGCGGGATACCGAGCCCTCATACACACACACAGTGTACAGCATACTGACCCCTCATACACACACAGTGTACAGCATACTGACCCCTCATACACACACTGTTTAGGATACTGACCCCTCATACACACACACTGTACAGGGCAGGATACTGACCCCTCATACACACACACTGTACAGGATACCGACCCCTCATACACACACACACACACACTATACAGGATACCAACCCCTCATACACCAACACTGTACAGGGTGGGATACTGACCCCTCATACACACACACTGTTTAGGATACTGACCCCTCATACACACACACTGTACAGGATACCGACCCCTCATACACACACATTGTATAGAATACTGACCCCTCATACACACACTGTACAGGGCGGGATACTGACCCCTTATACACACATTGTGTGTATAAGGGGTCAGTATCCTATACAATGTGTGTGTATAAGGGGTCAGTATCCCGCCCTGTACAGTGTGTGTGTATAAGGGGTCGGTATCCTGTACAATGTGTGTGTATAAGGGGTCAGTATCCCGCCCTGTACAGTGTGTGTGTGTGTGTATAAGGGGTCAGTATCCTATACACACTGTACAGGGTGGGATACTGACCCCTTATACACACACATTGTATAGGATACTGACCCCTTATACACACACATTGTACAGGATACTGACCCCTAATACATACATACATACACACACACACACACACACACACACACACACACACACACACACACACTGTTCAGGGCAGGATACTGACCTCATACATACACACACACACACACACTGTACAGGATACTGACTCCTCATACACACACACACACACACACACACACACAAACACACTGTACAGGATACTGACCCCTTATACACACACACTGTACATGGCGGGATATTGACCCCTTATACACACACATTATATAGGATACTGACCTCTCATACACACACACTGTTCAGGATACTGACCCCTAATACACACACACACACACACACACACACACACTCACACTGTTCAGGGCAGGATACTGACCTCTCTCACACACACACACACACACACACACACATACACACACACACTGTACAGGATACTGACCCCTCATACACACACACACACACACACTGTACAGGATACTGACCCCTCATACACACACACTGTACAGGATACTGACCCCTCATACACACACACTGTACAGGATACTGACCCCTCATACACACACACACACTGTACAGGATACTGACCCCTCATACACACACACTGTACAGGATACTGACCCCTCATACACACACTGTACAGGATACCGACCCCTTATACACACACACTGTACATGGCGGGATACTGACCCCTTATACACACACATTATATAGGATACTGACCTCTTATACACACACACTGTTCAGGATACTGACCCCTAATACACACACACACACACACACACACACACACTGTTCAGAGCAGGATACTGACCTCTTATATACACACACACACACACACACTGTACAGGATACTGACCCCTCATACACACACACACACACACACACACACACACTACAGGATACTGACCCCTCATACACACACACTGTACAGGATACTGACCCCTCATACACACACACTGTACAGGATACTGACCCCTCATACACACACACACACTGTACAGGATACTGACCCCTCATACACACACACTGTACAGGATACTGACCCCTTATACACACACTGTACAGGATACTGACCCCTCATACACACACACTGTACAGGATACTGACCCCTCATACACACACACTGTACAGGATACTGACCCCTCATACACACACACTGTACAGGATACTGACCCCTCATACACACACACTGTACAGGATACTGACCCCTCATACACACACACTGTACAGGATACTGACCCCTCATACACACACACTGTACAGGATACTGACCCCTCATACACACACACTGTACAGGATACTGACCCCTCATACACACACACTGTACAGGATACTGACCCCTCATACACACACATTGTACAGGATACTGACCCCTTATACACACACACTATACAGAACACTGACCCCCTCATACACACTCACTGTACAGGGCGGGATAGTGACCCCTCATACACACACACACTGTACAGGGCGGGATACTGACCCCTCATACACACACATTGTACAGGGTGGGATCACTGCTGTCTGGGTGTGAGTTATGTGTTGTGGAAGTGGCTTGTAAAGTGTAGTATATATACTCAGCCGCCATTGATGTTTGTGTCTCAGAATAAAGACTTAAAGAACCGTTTGGCTGGGATGGAGGGCCAGCAGAAACCCAATGCCAGTGTGTCCCACCTGGAGGCCAAGCTGCAGGAGATCCAGGAGCGTCTGCAGATGGAGGAGAGGTATGGGGGTCTGTCTGTGGTGTAGTGCCTGGTGATGGGAGGTGTGGTTGTGGGGGGGGGGGGGCACCTCCTCGGGGGTCAGTAGTGTATGGTGATGGGAGGTGTGGTTGTGGGGGGGGGGGGGGGGCACCTCCTCGGGGGTCAGTAGTGTATGGTGATGGGAGGTGTGGTTGTGGGGGGGGGGGGGACACCTCCTCGGGGGTCAATGGTGTATGGTGATGGGAGGGGTGGTTGTGGGGGGCACCTCCTCGAGGGTCAGTAGTGTATGGTGATGGGAGGAGTGGTTGTGGGAGGGGGGCACCTCCTCGGGGGTCAGTAGTGTATGGTGATGGGAGGGGTGGTTGTGGGGGGCACCTCCTCGGGGGTCAGTAGTGTATGGTGATGGGAGGGGTGGTTGTGGGGGGCACCTCCTCGGGGGTCAGTAGTGTATGGTGATGGGTGGTTGTGGGGGGGGGGGGGGCACCTCCTCGGGGGTCAGTAGTGTATGGTGATGGGTGGTTGTGGGGGGGGGGGCGCACCTCCTCGGGGGTCAATGGTGTATGGTGATGGGTGGTTGTGGGGGGGGGGCACCTCCTCGGGGGTCAGTAGTGTATGGTGATGGGTGGTTGTTGGGGGGGGGGGGGGCACCTCCTCGGGGGTCAATTGGTGTGGTTGGAGTGGTTGTGGGAGGGGGGCACCTCCTCGGGGGTCAGTAGTGTATGGTGATGGGAGGGGTGGTTGTGGGGGGCACCTCCTCGGGGGTCAGTAGTGTATGGTGATGGGAGGGGTGGTTGTGGGGGGCACCTCCTCGGGGGTCAGTAGTGTATGGTGATGGGAGGGGTGGTTGTGGGGGGCACCTCCTCGGGGGTCAGTAGTGTATGGTGATGGGAGGAGTGGTTGTGGGAGGGGGGCACCTCCTCGGGGGTCAGTAGTGTATGGTGATGGGTGGTTGTGGGGGGGGGGCACCTCCTCGGGGGTCAGTAGTGTATGGTGATGGGTGGTTGTGGGGGGGGGGGGGCGCACCTCCTCGGGGGTCAATGGTGTATGGTGATGGGTGGTTGTGGGGGGGGGGGCACCTCCTCGGGGGTCAGTAGTGTATGGTGATGGGTGGTTGTGGGGGGGGGGGGGCACCTCCTCGGGGGTCAATTGGTGTGGTTGGAGTGGTTGTGGGAGGGGGGCACCTCCTCGGGGGTCAGTAGTGTATGGTGATGGGAGGGGTGGTTGTGGGGGGCACCTCCTTGGGGGTCAGTAGTGTATGGTGATGGGAGGGGTGGTTGTGGGGGGCACCTCCTTGGGGGTCAGTAGTGTATGGTGATGGGAGGGGTGGTTGTGGGGGGCACCTCCTTGGGGGTCAGTAGTGTATGGTGATGGGAGGGGTGGTTGTGGGGGGCACCTCCTCGGTGGTCAGTAGTGTATGGTGATGGGAGGGGTGGTTATGGGGGGCACCTCCTCGGGGGTCAGTAGTGTATGGTGATGGGAGGAGTGGTTGTGGGGGGAACCTCCTCGGGGGCCAGGGATGATAGTGGATGATTGTAGGTCATGTATTGCTGCATGGTGCGGCTCCTGTTTATTATATGGAGGATGAAAAATAGAAATGATAATAGACAGACAGATAAGGGGCGTTTATGATCTACCTCTTCAGGGAGAAGAACACATTACAGTCCGCAAACCGGAAACTGGAGAGGAAACTGAAGGAGCTAAACATTCAGCTGGAGGATGAGAGACTCCAAGTCACCGACCAGAAGGACCAGGTAGGATGCGGACCTTCTCCGGTGCCGTCCCCTCATAACAGCCCACCACTAACTATCTTCCTCCATCTCGTCCTCTCAGCTCAACCTGAGGGTGAAGGCTCTGAAGAGGCAGGTGGATGAGGCCGAGGAGGAGATCGAGCGTCTGGAGGGGTTGAGGAAGAAGGCTCAGCGAGAACTAGAAGAGCAGATGGAGATCAATGAGCAGCTCCAGGGCCGCCTGAAAACTGTGGAGAAAGAGTCACGGTAAGAACACCATGTAGTCCAGAAAGAAAGTAGATGCTCCCAGCTCCGTAAAAACTTGTATCTTTATTACGAATGCATCTTAAAATAACAAACAAATAAAAGCATAGCAGCGCCGACGCGTTGCGAGGTATAACCTCTTAATCTGGTAAGGAGGCCATGTCCCAGCGTCTCTACAAGGGCTTCACCATGTAGTGTCTGGTAAGGAGGCCACGTCCTAGCGTCTCTACAAGGGCTTCACCATGTAGTGTCTGGTAAGGAGGCCACGTCCCAGCATCTCTACAAGGGCTTCACCATATAGTGTCTGGTAAGGAGGCCACGTCCCAGCGTCTCTACAAGGGCTTCACCATGTAGTGTCTGGTAAGGAGGCCACGTCCCAGCGTCTCTACAAGGGCTTCACCATGTAGTGTCTGGTAAGGAGGCCACGTCCTAGAGTCTCTACAAGGGCTTCACCATATAGTGTCTGGTAAGGAGGCCACGTCCCAGCGTCTCTTCTACAAGGGTTTCACCATGTAGTGTCTGGTAAGGAGAACACATCCCAGCGTCTCTACAAGGACCGGACCGGCTTCACCATATGGGGGAGGTCTGGTATGGAGAACACGTGAAGCAGTTGCTGGTTACTCACAGACACTGTAATTTCTGAAGGACATCAGAATGGAGATCAAACATTCTTATTGTTCTTCCATGGTCTTCTCTAACCCTCACCTCTTCATCTTCACAGACGTAAGCCGGTCCGTCCTGCGGCAGATGATGACCTCAGCTCGGATGATGGAACTTATGATCCCAGCTCGATCGCCTCACTCCTCACTGAGAGTAACCTCCAGACCAGTTCCTGCTGACCATGTGACGGACGTTAAGCTTCAGTGCTGGACAGGAGGTCACTGGGCTGTGCTGCCTGTGGATCCCTGAGCATTACATTGCCTCCCGTGCGTGTCCGTGTAGGAGCCTGGAGAAGGAGATTGACCCCGTCTGGATGGTGGTACCCCCATCATCCAGACCCTGTCTACTGTATGGAGAATGTAGCCCACCGTGCCTTTCTGTGTCTGTGGACTCTCTGCTTATCCATAACCGCACTCTAGAAGCTAAGAGCCCGTCCAGCTGCATTTGGCCCTACACATGACCGGTTGTGCCTCAGTAGAGACCTATAAGGTGCTAGATGCCACGTATCCAGCTACATCCAATGAGTGCCTCTGTACCACTGCACCACTGACTGCGAGTAGAGAGCGGCAGAGCCTCGGCCTCTGTACTCACACTTTCCTACCCGAGCCACGGTGTGCTGCACGTGTGTCATTTTCTAATGGAGCGGGTGTAATATGACTGTATAATCCACGTTACTATGGGAAGCAAAGGAGCGTTTATAAAGTGCAAATAATATATGGGTGATGGGGTAAGCACATTCCTGCAGAGTATATATAACTCCATGGGGGTATGAAGCAAAGATCTATAAATCAAATGCATATAATAATATATATAATCAGCCAGAGGTGCGGAGTGGATGTTGGGGGAGGGGGCTGCATGTTCTGCACCTCTCGGGGGGGCCATGCTGATGTCTCTATGTGAATGGGTGTTGCATGGCGTCCTTCTTCTCTACAGATGAATTATTTGTATATTGGAATCTGATTTTGTATCTGATCCCGGAGCCGATGTATAAGTCACATTAAATAAAGAACCTCTGATTTTCTATATGGTCCTCAGATAGGTCTTCAGGAAGCCCCAGCCGCTCATGTAAGAACCTGACAAAGACTCCTCACAACAGGTTTTCTTTATGTAAAATTCTCCAGACGTGACCCGATAAGATTCCTGAGTACTTGGTGGATTTGTCCCAATTTTACATTTATCATAATCTACTACAAAACCAACAGATGTCACATCATAGTAATGGGAGCAGTGACATCACTGAGAATACAGCCTATCCATCACTAGAGATCAGTGACATCACTGAGAATACAGCCTATCCATCACTAGAGATCAGCAGTGACATCACTGAGAATACAGCCTATCCATCACTAGATATCAGTGACATCACTGAGAAAACAGCCTATCCATCACTAGAGATCAGTGACATCACTGAGAATACAGCCTATCCATCACTAGAGATCAGTGACATCACTGAGAATACAGCCTATCCATCACTAGAGATCAGTGACATCACTGAGAATACAGCCTATCCATCACTAGAGATCAGTGACATCACTGAGAATACAGCCTATCCATCACTAGAGATCAGTGACATCACTGAGAATACAGCCTATCCATCACTAGAGAGCAGTGACATCACTGAGAATACAGCCTATCCATCACTAGAGAGCAGTGACATCACTGAGAATACAGCCTATCCATCACTAGAGATCAGCAGTGACATCACTGAGAACACAGCCTATCCATCACTAGAGATCAGTGACATCACTGAGAATACAGCCTATCCATCACTAGAGATCAGCGGTGACATCACTGAGAATACAGCCTATCCATCACTAGAGATCAGCGGTGACATCACTGAGAATACAGCCTATCCATCACTAGAGATCAGCGGTGACATCACTGAGAATACAGCCTATCCATCACTAGAGATCAGCGGTGACATCACTGAGAATACAGCCTATCCATCACTAGAGATCAGCAGTGACATCACTGAGAATACAGCCTATCCATCACTAGAGATCAGTGACATCACTGAGAATACAGCCTATCCATCACTAGAGATCAGTGACATTACTGAGAATACAGCCTATCCATCACTAGAGATCAGTGACATCACTGAGAATACAGCCTATCCATCACTAGAGATCAGTGACATCCCTGAGAATACAGCCTATCCATCACTAGAGATCAGCAGTGACATCCCTGAGAATACAGCCTATCCATCACTAGAGATCAGTGACATCCCTGAGAATACAGCCTATCCATCACTAGAGATCAGTGACATCACTGACAATACAGCCTATCCATCACTAGGGATCAGTGACATCACTGAGAATACAGCCTATCCATCACTAGAGATCAGCGACATCACTGAGAATACAGCCTATCCATCACTAGAGATCAGCAGTGACATCACTGAGAATACAGCCTATCCATCACTAGAGATCAGCGGTGACATCACTGAGAATACAGCCTATCCATCACTAGAGATCAGTGACATCACTGAGAACCATGTATCTACATTGTTGCTGTTTTCCTTCTGAAAATCGAAACTGAATTATTTTTTTTTTACTTTTTTGGTATTTTATAAATCCTTCTTTTTTAACACTGTCCGAGTCCTTCTGGGCACGTTTTCCATCAGACTAGAGCATAATCTGCCCCCAGGTCTCTTCTACATTCCCAATGTTGGTGTATCCTAGTTCACTCACCTGGGTACGAATACAGCTTTTTCTTCAGCCCTACCCACAAGTGTTGGATTGGGTTGAGGTCTGGTGACCATGGGTGGACAGTACAGCAAATATACTACATTGTCGGTGAATCCTTTCTTTGCCGATCTCTGAATATGCTTAGGGCCCTATTCCACCGGACGATTATCGTTCAGATTATCGTTAAATCGTTCGAATCTAAACGATAATCGTTCGGTTGAAATGCAGTAGGGTTGTTGTCCTGTTGGAATGCTATGTCGTCCGTTTCATAGCCATAGTACTCAAAGCTAGCCGTCTTTTAGGATACTCACATATAGCTCACCATCAATCGCAATCAAGTATCCAACAACCCCATATCATCAGGCTTCCTCCAGCAAACTTTACAGTTCCTTCAGTCTCTTGACCCATTAGCCTTCTTTTCCCTTAATTTTTCCTGACCCATTCGCATCCATCAGACTCCGGTTCGTTGACTTTCATCTTTTCACTCCAAATCATCTGTTTCCAATCGTCTACTCTCAACTTTTTGTACTTTAGGTTTTTTTTTGTAAAATGAGCCAAGAATTCTTGTGACAATATTGAAGTTGAGGCTTCTTCCCCTTTTTCGGGCCACCGTTCCATACTTGGGTAACGTGTGTATTACATGGATGTCTGTGAGCTCACTATTATGAATCATACGAGCCGCCTTCACGAGCACTATATGACGTTGTGCAGTGGAGTACAGGCGAGTGTCTGACTAGGGTACGATGATAAAGGTCGGCTTGTCAGCCGGTGGTGGCAGGGGCGGACATGGGGTCACTGCTCCTGTTTGTGAAGCTTCTTCTACATTCCTGAAGCCTGAGCTCACCCCAGGGCCTCCCAGTCCCAGGACAAGTGGTCAGAAAGTGTAAACTACCTAAACTTCTGCTGCAAGATGCCCTGAAACATGGCGGAGGAAATGATTCACTTACTGCAAATACCAACCCATTGTTATAAAGTCACAGGGACAGCAGTATGTATCTAAGCCCATCATGTGCGATACCATCTGCAGAGCCTCTGTATCTAATCCTACTATGTGTAATACTACCTGATGAGCTGCTGTTTCTAATCCTATTAGCTGTCAGGTGTGATACATCAGACGCAATCGAGTCTTATAACTGGTTATATGATCTGGAGCCAGAGGAACACGTCAGTCTTCAGGATCACAATACGAGGCATGATTAAAAGTCATATAAAATACATATGGATCATATTGGGGCCGTGAACAATTGTAAGTTTAGGACCTCAATAAAGTGACGCGCAGATATTTTAATACATGACAAGGCTGTAGAGTTTCCCATGAGATGCAGCTTGTACATGATCTGTTATAGATGTTAGGTCAGTGACACAGAACTGCTGTCCCCTAACACTATAGAGTTTCCCATGAGATGCAGCTTGTACATGATCTGGTATACAGTAGATGTTAGATCAGTGACACAGAACTGTTGTCCCCTAACACTATAGAGTTTCCCATGAGATGCAGCTTGTACATGATCTGGTATACAGTAGATGTTAGATCAGTAACACAGAACTGCTGTCCCCTAACACTATAGAGTTTCCCATGAGATGCAGCTTGTACATGATCTGGTATACAGTAGATGTTAGATCAGTGACACAGAACTGTTGTCCCCTAACACTATAGAGTTTCCCATGAGATGCAGCTTGTACATGATCTGGTATACAGTAGATGTTAGATCAGTAACACAGAACTGTTGTCCCCTAACACTATAGAGTTTCCCATGAGATGCAGCTTGTATGTGATCTGTTATAGATGTTAGATCAGTGACACAGAACTGCTGTCCACTAACACTAGAGTTTCCCATGAGATGCAGCTTGTACATGATCTGTTCTAGATGTTAGATCAGTGACACAGAACTGCTGTCCCCTAACATTATAGAGTTTCCCATGAGATGCAGCTTGTACATGATCTGTTCTAGATGTTAGATCAATGACACAGAACTGTTGTCCCCTAACACTATAGAGTTTCCCATGAGATGCAGCTTGTACGTGATCTGTTATAGATGTTAGATCAGTGACACAGAACTGCTGTCCACTAACACTATAGAGTTTCCCATGAGATGCAGCTTGTCTTTTTTCCCCCGGTTAGCTCTCAAGCAGGAGACTAGTGTCCGGCTTCATCTCATAGAACTCACTAAAGAATCTGCACACAGAACAGACTGTTCTACCTCTACAGCTGATTGGTCTATATACTCGCCTACTAATCTATATCACTGGTCTATTAGCAACAACAAAGTCTCTGTCTATACATGAAAGGACATTCAGAGGAATAAGGATGGAGGAGCTGGGTAGGGAGAGGGTCTGGTAGTGTGACTGAACTACAAGATTCCATCAGAACCTAAGGCTTCCTTTATACAGATTTATCTGACAGATTTTTGGAGCCAAAGTCAGGAATGGATTTGAAAAGAGGAACTCTCAGTCTTTCCTTTATGACCTGTTCTCTGTTTATAGTTTGTTCCTGGCTTTGGCTTCAAAAATCTGTCAGATAAATCCCTCTGTGTATAGGTCCCCTAACAAATTAGATGGTTGTCAGACTGGTGACACTGCAGGAATACATGGGGTGACTGCTAATTATACTGAGGGGAGGGGCTTCATTAACCCCTCCCCCAACATGGTCTCCACCCAAGTGGTATAACCTTTTAATTTTTCCATCAACAAAACCATATTAGGGATTATTTGTTGGCTGCTGGAGACTGGGGGGCCTCACATGGAGCAGCTGCTGGAGACTGGAGGACCTCACATGGAGCGGCTGCTGGAGACTGGGGGACCTCACATGGAGCTACTGCTGGAGACTGGAGGACCTCACATGGAGCGGCTGCTGGAGACTGGAGGACCTCACATGGAGCAGCTGCTGGAGACTGGGGGACCTCACATGGAGCGGGTGCTGGAGACTGGGGGACCTCACATGGAACGGCTGCTGGAGACTGGGGGACCTCACATGGAGCGGCTGCTGGAGACCGGGGGACCTCACATGGAGCGGCTGCTGGAGACTGGGGGACCTCACATGGAGCTGCTGCTGCTAGAGACTGGGGGACCTCACATGGAGCAGCTGCTGGAGACTGGGGGGCCTCACATGGAGCGGGTGCTGCTGGAGACCGGGGGACCTCACATGGAGCTGCTGCTGCTAGAGACTGGGGGACCTCACATGGAGCGGCTGCTGGAGACTGGGGGACCTCACATGGAGCAGCTGCTGGAGACTGGAGGACCTCACATGGAGCGGCTGCTGGAGACTGGAGGACCTCACATGGAGCAGCTGCTGGAGACTGGGGGACCTCACATGGAGCGGGTGCTGCTGGAGACCGGGGGACCTCACATGGAGCGGCTGCTGGAGACTGGGGGACCTCACATGGAATGGCTGCTGGAGACCGGGGGACCTCACATGGAGCAGCTGCTGCTGGAGACCGGGGGACCTCACATGGAGCGGCTGCTGGAGACTGGGGGACCTCACATGGAGCTGCTGCTGCTAGAGACTGGGGGACATCACATGGAGCGGCTGCTAGAGACTGGGGGACCTCACATGGAGCGGCTGCTGGAGACTGGGGGACCTCACATGGAGCGGCTGCTGCTGGAGACTGGGGGACCTCACATGGAGGGGCTGCTGGAGACTGGGGGACCTCACATGGAGCGGCTGCTGCTGGAGACTGGGGGACCTCACATGGAGCGGCTGCTGCTGGAGACTGGGGGGCCTCACATGGAGCAGCTGCTGGAGACTGGGGGGCCTCACATGGAGCAGCTGCTGGAGACTGGAGGACCTCACATGGAGCGGGTGCTGGAGACTGGGGGACCTCACATGGAGCGGGTGCTGCTGGAGACTGGGGGACCTCACATGGAGCGGCTGCTGGAGACTGGGGGACCTCACATGGAGCGGCTGCTGGAGACTGGGGGACCTCACATGGAGCAGCTGCTGGAGACTGGGGGACCTCACATGGAGCGGCTGCTGGAGACTGGAGGACCTCACATGGAGCAGCTGCTGGAGATTGGGGGACTTCACATGAAGCGGCGGCTGGAGACTGGGGGACCTCACATGGAGCGGCTGCTGGAGACTGGGGGCCCTCACATGGAGCGGCTGCTGGAGACTGGGGGACCTCACATGGAGCGGCTGCTGGAGACTGGGGGACCTCACATGGAGCGGCTGCTGGAGACTGGGGGGCCTCACATGGAGCGGCTGCTGGAGACTGGAGGACCTCACATGGAGCGGCTGCTGGAGACTGGAGGACCTCACATGGAGCGGCTGCTGGAGACTGGGGGACCTCACATGGAGCAGCTGCTGGAGACTGGGGGACCTCACATGGAGCGGCTGCTGGAGACGAGGACCTCACATGGAGCGGCTGCTGGAGACTGGGGGACCTCACATGGAGCGGGTGCTGCTGGAGACTGGGGGACCTTACATGGAGTGGCTGCTGGAGACTGGAGGACCTCACATGGAGCGGCTGCTGGAGACTGGAGGACCTCACATGGAGCGGGTGCTGCTGGAGACTGGGGGACCTCACATGAAGGGGCCTGCCCTTTCTCCACACCTGCATCCTATAGAAAACCTATGGGATCCGCTGATTGGCCGTGTGGAGGCTTGTAAATCCCCAAAACCTTAATGACTGAAGCCTGCTCTTCATGAGAAGTGGGGTGCCTCAGCTGACAATAAGGAGACTTGTGACCAGCAGGAGACATCGTTGTCAAGCTGTAATTAATGCTCAGGGACACATGGCTATTGTTCTGGAGCCCATCCCAGCATTGTGCAGGTCTACGACTTATTCCCTAGTGTCTTTAGACAGCTCTTTGTTCTCTGTTTCTCACAGGTGAATGCTTATTGTCCCCCACTGACTTTTTGTGAGAAGCGTATATACAGAACTAGAAAATGTACCCGGCGCTGCCCGGGTATAAAGTGTCAGTGTGTTAATTAGATTTGTTCTAAGGTGCCCAGGAGGCCAAGCTAAAGGTATTGTTTCATCTGAGTTAATCAGTGGAATTAGTGTATACCTGTAGTGCATAGTTGGAGGGGTTCTGTATACCCACAATGTATAGTTTTTAGGGGTCTCGCATATCTGTAGTGCATAGTTGGGGGGGCTGTATACCTATAGTGTATAGTTGAGGGAGGTCCTGTATACCTGCAGTGTACAGTTGGTGAAGGTCCTGTATACCTGTACTGTATAGTTCGGGGGTTCTGTATACCTGTAGTATATAGTTGGTGCTGTATACCTGTAATGTATAGTTGGTGGAGGTCTTGTATACCTGTAGTTTATAGTTTGAGGGTCCTGGATACCTGTAGTGTATAATTGGTGGAGGTCTTGTATACCTGTAGTATATAGTTCGGGGGTCCTGTATACCTGTAGTAAATAGTTTGAGGGTCCTGTATAACTATAGTATTGAGTTGGTGGAGGTCCTGTTTCCTGTAGTGTATAGTTTGGGGTCCTATATACCTGTAGTATATAGCTGGTGGAGTTCCTGTATACCTGTAGTATATTTGGGGTCCTGTATACTTGTAGTATAGAGTTGGTGAAGGTGCTGTATACCTGTATTATAGAGTTGGTGTAGGTCCTGTATACCTGTAGTGTATGGTTTTGAGGTCCTATATACCTGTAGTGTATAGTTTGGGGTCCTATATACCTGTAGTATATAGTTGGTGGAGTTCCTGTATACCTGTAGTGTATAGTTTTGGGGTTCTGTATACCTGTAGTGTATAGTTTGGGGTCCTGTATACTTGTAGTATATAGTTGGTGGAGGTCCTGTATACCTGAAGTATATAGTTGGTGGAGGTCCTGTATACCTGTAGTGTAAAGTTTGGGGTCCTGTATACCTGTAGTATATAGTTTTGTGGAGGTCCCGTGCACTTGTAGTGTATAGTTTTGGGGTCCTGTATACCTGCAGGGTTGTATTTACCCGTATGGCAGTGTTATTCAGTCACAGTGTGTCGGTATTGGTCATGTCTGTATGGGGGTGTTATCCAGTCACAGTATGGCGGTATTGGTCAGGTCTGGTGTGGCGGTGTTATCCAGTCATGGTATGGTGGTATTGGTCAGGTCTGGTATAGCGGTGTTATCCAGTCACAGTATGGCAGTATTGGTCAGGTCTGATATGATGGTGTTATCCAGTCACAGTATGGCGGTATTGGTCAGGACTGGTGTGGCGGTGTTATCCAGTCACAGTTTGCCGGTATTGGTCAGGTTTGGTATGGCAGTGTTATCCAGCACAGTATGGTGGTATTGGTCAGGTCTGGTATGGCAGTGTTATCCAGCACAGTATGGCGGTATTGGTCAGGTCTGGTGTGGCAGTGTTATCCAGTCACAGTATGGCGGTATTGGTCAGGTCTGGTATGACAGTGTTATCCAGCACAGTATAGCGGTATTGGTCAGGTCTGGTGTGGCAGTGTTATCCAGTCACAGTATAGCGGTATTGGTCAGGTCTGGTATGACAGTGTTATCCAGTCACAGTATGGCGGTATTGGTCAGGTCTGGTGTGGCGGTGTTATCCAGTCACAGTATGGCGGTATTGGTCAGGTCTGGTATGGAGGTGTTATCCAGTCACAGTATGGCGGTATTGGTCAGCTCTGGTATGGAGGTGTTATCCAGTCACAGTATGGCGGTATTGGTCAGCTCTGGCAGTGTTATCCAGTCACAGTATGGCGGTATTGGTCAGGTCTGGTATGACAGTGTTATCCAGCACAGTATGGCGGTATTGGTCAGGTCTGGTGTAGCAGTGTTACCCAGTCACAGTTTGGTATACCTGTTGTGCCCTGTATATACATGTCCTGTATAGATGGAGTAGGGGGTCCTGTATATACATGTACTGTATAGATGGAGTAGGGGCTCCTATATACATGTACTGTATAGATGGAGTAGGGGGTCCTGTATATACATGTACTGTATAGATGGAGTAGGGGGTCCTGTATACATGTACTGTATAGATGGAGTAGGGGGCCCTGTATATACATGTACTGTATAGATGGAGTAGGGGGTCCTGTATATACATGTACTGTATAGATGGAGTAGGGGGCCCTGTATATACATGTCCTGTATAGATGGAGTAGGGGGTCCTGTATATACATGTCCTGTATAGATGGAGTAGGGGGTCCTGTATATACATGTCCTGTATAGATGGAGTAGGGGGTCCTGTATATACATGTACTGTATAGATGGAGTAGGGGGCCCTGTATATACATGTACTGTATAGATGGAGTAGGGGGTCCTGTATATACATGTACTGTATAGATGTAGTAGGGGGCCCTGTATATACATGTACTGTATAGATGGAGTAGGGGGCCCTGTATATACATGTACTGTATATTTGGAGTAGGGTGCCCTGTATACATGTACTGTATAGATGGAGTAGGGGGCCCTGTATATACATGTACTGTATGGATGGAGTAGGGGGTTCTGTATACGTGTACTGTATAGATGGAGTAGGGGGTCCTGTATATACATGTACTGTATAGATGGAGTAGGGGGTCTTTTATATACATGTACTGTATAGATGGAGTAGGGGGTCCTGTATATACATGTACTGTATAGATGGAGTAGGGGGCCCTGTATATACATGTACTGTATAGATGGAGTAGGGGGCCCTGTATATACATGTACTGTATAGATGGAGTAGGGGGCCCTGTATATACATGTACTGTATAGATGGAGTAGGGGGTCCTGTATATACATGTACTGTATAGATGGAGTAGGGGGCCCTGTATATACATGTACTGTATAGATGGAGTAGGGGGTCCTGTATATACATGTACTGTATAGATGGAGTAGGGGGACCTGTATATACATGTCCTGTATAGATGGAGTAGGGGGTCCTGTATATACATGTACTGTATAGATGGAGTAGGGGGCCCTGTATATACATGTACTGTATAGATGGAGTAGGGGGCCCTGTATACATGTACTGTATAGATGGAGTAGGGGGTCCTGTATATACATGTACTGTATAGATGGAGTAGGGGGCCCTGTATATACATGTCCTGTATAGATGGAGTAGGGGGTCCTGTATATACATGTACTGTATAGATGGAGTAGGGGGTTCTGTATATACATGTACTGTATAGAAGGAGTAGGGGGTCCTGTATATACATGTACTGTATAGATGGAGTAGGGGGTCCTGTATATACATGTACTGTATAGATGGAGTAGGGGGTTCTGTATATACATGTACTGTATAGATGGAGTAGGGGGTCCTGTATATACATGTACTGTATAGATGGAGTAGGGGGTGATGTATATACATGTCCTGTATAGATGGAGTAGGGGGCCCTGTATATACATGTCCTGTATAGATGGAGTAGGGGGCCCTGTATATACATGTACTGTATAGATGGAGTAGGGGGTCCTGTATATACATGTACTGTATAGATGGAGTAGGGGGTCCTGTATACATGTACTGTATAGATGGAGTAGGGGGTCCTGTATATACATGTACTGTATAGATGGAGTAGGGGGTGGGGGGTGATGTATATACATGTACTGTATAGATGGAGTAGGGGGCCCTGTATATACATGTACTGTATAGATGGAGTAGGGGGTCCTGTATATACATGTACTGTATAGATGTAGTAGGGGGCCCTGTATACATGTAATGTATAGATGGAGTAGGGGGTCCTGTATACATGTACTGTACAGATGGAGTAGGGGGTCCTGTATACCATACCTCCCAACTGTCCCGGATTCAGCGGGACGGTCCCGATTTTGGGGTCACACTGGCAGAGCAGGAAACATCAGCTTCCTGCTCTGCTGAAACTCTTGTGGCCGAAGGCGTCATTCTGCCTCCGGCCACAAGAGGCCGCTCTCTCCCCCGTAGCTCCCAGGGCCGGATTATCACAGGTCTATGGTGCGCCCCCTATACACCATCAGTACCTGACAGAGAGAGCTGGTGCCGGAGGAGGAGGCTGCCGGGGGTCCAGAGCACATGACCTGCATCAGCCTGGAGGGAGGGAGCAGAGCAGTGGTGAGTGCTCTGGGGAGGGGGGTCTGTCAGGTGTCCCTCAGCTGTGCATGGTGCTTATCCCCCCTCCTTCCCCAGCTCTGTGCCCCTGTGCTTATCTCCACCAGCACTGTGCCCCTGTGCTTATCTCCACCAGCTCTCAGTGCCCCCTGTGCTTATCTCCACCAGCTCTGTGCCCCTGTGCTTATCTCCACCAGCTCTGTGCCCCTGTGCTTATCTCCACCAGCTCTGTGCCCCTGTGCTTATCCTGGTGTATCTACTATATGAGGGCACAGAGGTGGTGTATCTTCTATATGAGGGCAGAGAGGTGGCTTATCTACTATATGAGGGCACAGAGGTGGTGTATATACTATATGAGGGCACAGAGGTGGTGTATCTACTATATGAGGGCACAGAGGTGGCGTATATACTATATGAGGGCACAGAGGTGGCGTATCTACTAAATGAGGGCACAGAGGTGGCGTATCTACTAAATGAGGGCACAGAGGTGGCGTATCTACTAAATGAGGGCACAGAGGTGGCGTATCTACTATATGAGGGCACAGAGGTGGCTTATCTACTATATTAGGGCACAGAGGTGGGGTATCTACTATTTGAGGGCACAGAGGTGGGGTATCTACTATATGAGGGCACAGAGGTGGTGTATCTACTATATGAGGGCACAGAGGTGGTGTATATACTATATGAGGGCACAGAGGTGGCTTCTCTATTATATGAGGGCACAGAGGTGGCTTATCTACTATATGAGGGCACAGAGGGGGTGTATATACTATATGAGGGCACAGAGGTGGTGTATCTACTATATGAGGGCACAGAGGTGGTGTATATACTATATGAGGGCACAGAGGTGGTGTATATACTATATGAGGGCACAGAGGTGGTGTATCTACTATATGAGGGCACAGAGGGGCTGTATATACTATATGAGGGCACAGAGGGGCTGTATATACTATATGAGGGCACAGAGGTGGTGTATCTACTATATGAGGGCACAGAGGGGGTGTATATACTATATGAGGGCACAGAGGTGGTGTATCTACTATATGAGGGCACAGAGGTGGTGTATCTACTATATGAGGGCACAGAGGTGGTGTATCTACTATATGAGGGCACAGAGGTGGTATATCTACTATATGAGGGCACAGAGGTGGTGTATCTACTATATGAGGGCACAGAGGTGGCGTATCTACTATATGAGGGCACAGAGGTGGCTTATCTACTATATTAGGGCACAGAGGTGGCGTATCTACTATATGAGGGCACAGAGGTGGGGTATCTACTATATGAGGGCACAGAGGTGGGGTATCTACTATATGGGGGGCACAGAGGTGGCTTATCTACTATATGAGGGCACAGAGGTGGTGTATCTACTATATGAGGGCACAGAGGGGGTGTATCTACTATATGAGGGCACAGAGGGGCCTAAGTTCTATTTGAGGGTCCACAGCAGGCCTAAACACTACAGGGTGGCATACAATGAGCACTGTTACAGTACGGAGCAATATAGATGGGGACTTTGTATAGATGGTGAGGATGGTGCAAAAGCAAAAAGCCTAAAATATTTGTCTGGCAGATTCTTCAGGGACGAGGCATTGCCAGGGGTGGTTTTCATGATGGACTGTACAAGATGGAGAAGAAGAGAAAAAGTGAGCAATTCCGATCAGAGAAGACGCCCCCTGTGAGTCACTGAATGTAGCTGTACTGTAATCATGTATGTGGTGTAAGGAGCCTGTGCAGCATTTGTATCTACCTCCATATGGGTCAGTGTATGGGGAGATACTGGTCATTGTATAGTGGATGTTATGTAGTAATGGTATGGGGGGTATAAGTCATGATGTGGTGATATTTGTTTTTTATATAATGGTAATAGGTGACGTGGATATGAGGGTGTGGCTATGGGGGCGTGGTTATGGGGAGGGCGTGGCTATAGGGGCGCGGTGCATTGCTGTGACTGTCCCTCTTTACTCTCAGCAAAAGTTGGGAGGTATGCTGTATACATGTACTGTATAGATGGAGTAGGGGGCCCTGTATATACATGTACTGTATAGATGGAGTAGGGGGTCCTGTATACCTGTACTGTATAGATGGAGTAGGGGGTCCTGTATATACATGTACTGTATAGATGGAGTAGGGGGTCCTGTATATACATGTACTGTATAGATGGAGTAGGGGGTCCTGTATATACATGTACTGTATAGATGGAGTAGGGGGTCCTGTATATACATGTACTGTATAGATGGAGTAGGGGGTCCTGTATATACATGTACTGTATAGATGGAGTAGGGGGCCCTGTATACCTGTACTGTATAGATGGAGTAGGGGGTCCTGTATATACATGTACTGTATAGATGGAGTAGGGGGTCCTGTATATACTTGTACTGTATAGATGGAGTAGGGGGTCCTGTATACATGTACTGTATAGATGGAGTAGGGGGTCCTGTATACATGTACTGTATAGATGGGGTAGGGGGTCCTGTATACATGTACTGTATAGATGGAGTAGGGCGTCTACCAGTTATTACTGTGGATGTTGTGAGGCAGCTTCCCTAGCAACCATTGCTCCCTGTGAAAATGAAAGCAGTAATCCTATTGGTTGCTAAGGCTCCAACTGCCGTGTCTGCTGCAGCTAATTATATCACCTGTGTTTGCAGTGAGGAGATTTTCCCATTCATCTCTATGAGGCGCCTCTCTTCCCCCTCCCCCTCCCCTCCTGTACATCTGGCGGGGACGGGACCTTCGCAATAACCTTCCCGGGCACCCAATGTATCTGTGGGCCAAATTTGGGGACAAACGGTTCAGGCGTTTGGAAGTCTATAGAGGACAGACAGACAGACAGAAGGACAGACAGACAGACTTTGATTTTTATGATATAGATAGGAGCAGATACTGAGGATTAAACCCAGCATACAGGACAGGAGAAGTAGTACTGTGCACTGTATATATATATATACAGGACAGGAGAAGTAGTACTGTGCACTGTATATATATATACAGGACAGGAGAAGTAGTACTGTGCACTGTATATATATATACAGGACAGGAGAAGTAGTACTGTGTACTGTATATAAATACAGGACAGGAGAAGTAGTACTGTGCACTGTATATAAATACAGGACAGGAGAAGTAGTACTGTGCACTGTATATATATATATATATATACAGGACAGGAGAAGTAGTACTGTGTACTGTATATAAATACAGGACAGGAGAAGTAGTACTGTGCACTGTATATATATATACAGGACAGGAGAAGTAGTACTGTGTACTGTATATAAATACAGGACAGGAGAAGTAGTACTGTGCACTGTATATATATATACAGGACAGGAGAAGTAGTACTGTGCACTGTATATATATATACAGGACAGGAGAAGTAGTACTGTGTACTGTATATATATACAGGACAGGAGAAGTAGTACTGTGCACTGTATATATATATACAGGACAGGAGAAGTAGTACTGTGCACTGTATATATATATACAGGACAGGAGAAGTAGTACTGTGCACTGTATATATATATACAGGACAGGAGAAGTAGTACTGTGCACTGTATATATATATACAGGACAGGAGAAGTAGTACTGTGCACTGTATATATATATACAGGACAGGAGAAGTAGTACTGTGTACTGTATATAAATACAGGACAGGAGAAGTAGTACTGTGCACTGTATATATATATATATATATATATATATATATATACACAGGACAGGAGAAGTAGTACTGTGCACTATATATATATCTACAGGACAGGAGAAGTAGTACTGTGCAGTTATGCTTTGTGCTGCAGGGGGCGGTCTGTTACCTGTGCCCAGGTGTGTTCCTCCCTCTGTCAGACTCACAGTCCTTATTAGGACACTCTGTCCTCTCTGCCAGTGAGTCATGGGGCCGCCCTGTAACCTCCTCCATGTAACACCTATACCTGGATGTGATTACCAGTCTATCCGGTATGCAGCGTAAATACAGTGACATCATCCATCATGGAGCTGGCACTCAGGTGCCCCATACTACAGTATGTTGGCATCATTCTCTACCATCCCATTCTTCTTATAAGAAATTACAAGACGCTATCTCTACTAAAGAGCGAGAAAACTGGTATAACACAGCCTGTAAACTATAGGTCACATGCCTAACTGCAATATATCACCCCAAGTAAGTCTATATCCAAGTGCCGCTACAGTGGTGTGCAGACCAGACCCTGCTCCCTGCTGCTGCAGTCTCTGCCGGCCCTGTCCAGGTGTTGCCAGCCTCTGCCATGCTGCTGCAGTCTCTGCTGGCCCTGTCAAGGTGTTGCCAGCCTCTGCCATGCTGCTGCAGTCTCTGCTGGCCCTGTCAAGGTGTTGCCAGCCTCTGCCATGCTGCTGCAGTCTCTGCTGACCCTGTCCAGGTGTTGCCAGCCTCTGCCATGCTGCTGCAGTCTCTGCCGGCCCTGTCCAGGTGTTGCCAGCCTCTGCCATGCTGCTGCTGTCTCTGCTGGCCCTGTCCAGGTGTTGCCAGCCTCTGCCATGCTGCTGCAGTCTCTGCTGGCCCTGTCAAGGTGTTGCCAGCCTCTGCCATGCTGCTGCAGTCTCTGCTGGCCCTGTCCAGGTGTTTCCAGCCTCTGCCATGCTGCTGCAGTCTCTGCCGGCCCTGTCCAGGTGTTGCCAGCCTCTGCCATGCTGCTGCAGTCTCTGCTGGCCCTGTCCAGGTGTTGCCAGCCTCTGCCATGCTGCTGCTGTCTCTGCTGGCCCTGTCCAGGTGTTGCCAGCCTCTGCCATGCTGCTGCAGTCTCTGCTGGCCCTGTCCAGGTGTTGCCAGCCTCTGCCATGCTGCTGCAGTCTCTGCTGACCCTGTCCAGGTGTTGCCAGCCTCTGCCATGCTGCTGCAGTCTCTGCTGACCCTGTCCAGGTGTTGCCAGCCTCTGCCATGCTGCTGCAGTCTCTGCTGGCCCTGTCCAGGTGTTGCCAGCCTCTGCCATGCTGCTGCAGTCTCTGCCGGCCCTGTCCAGGTGTTGCCAGCCTCTGCCATGCTGCTGCAGTCTCTGCCGGCCCTGTCCAGGTGTTGCCAGCCTCTGCCATGCTGCTGCAGTCTCTGCCGGCCCTGTCCAGGTGTTGCCAGCCTCTGCCATGCTGCTGCAGTCTCTGCCGGCCCTGTCCAGGTGTTGCCAGCCTCTGCCATGCTGCTGCAGTCTCTGCCGGCCCTGTCCAGGTGTTGCCAGCCTCTGCCATGCTGCTGCAGTCTCTGCCGGCCCTGTCAAGGTGTTGCCAGCCTCTGCCATGCTGCTGCAGTCTCTGCTGACCCTGTCCAGGTGTTGCCAGCCTCTGCCATGCTGCTGCAGTCTCTGCTGACCCTGTTCAGGTGTTGCCAGCCTCTGCCATGCTGCTGCAGTCTCTGCTGACCCTGTCCAGGTGTTGCCAGCCTCTGCCATGCTGCTGCAGTCTCTGCTGGCCCTGTTCAGGTGTTGCCAGCCTCTGCCATGCTGCTGCAGTCTCTGCTGACCCTGTCCAGGTGTTGCCAGCCTTGCTCTCCAGACTGTTGTTACATTCATAGGAATGTTTGCAGGGTTTCTTGGGATATTTCTGGGATAACTCCACCCTGAGTGAGCGGGGCCAATCATCCACATACAATAGCCCAGGTCCTCCCAGTGATGTCAGCAGCCGCTTATATAGTCAGGCTCCATCCCCCGCCTCAGTGTGAGCAAGCAGCAACCATGAATGGCCTGTGTACCCTCCAGCAGCTGCAGCCGGAGTCCGAGCAGGTCAGTACCTGGCTATAAGACAGACACGGCTTCCTTCATAGTAAAGTGCAGCAGGATATGTCTCGGTGGATATGTCTCGGTAGGAATTACTGTGACACTGTCATAAAGGGAATAGTATTTGTTACACTGTATCGCTGTGGGGAGTTGTAGTTGTTACACTGTATCGCTGTGGGGAGTTGTAGTTGTTACACTGTATCGCGGGGGGGGAGTTGTAGTTGTTACACTGTATCGCTGTGAGAGTTGTAGTTGTTACACTGTATCGCTGTGGGAGTTGTAGTTGTTACACTGTATCGCTGTGGGAGTTGTAGTTATTACACTGTATCGCTGTGGGGAGTTGTAGTTGTTACACTGTATCGCGGGGGTTAGTTGTAGTTGTTACACTGTATCGCTGTGAGAGTTGTAGTTGTTACATTGTATCGCTGTGAGAGTTGTAGCTGTTACATTGTATCGCTGTGAGAGTTGTAGTTGTTACACTGTATCGCTGTGAGAGTTGTAGTTGTTACACTGTATCGCTGAAAGTTGTAGTTATTACACTGTATCTCTGTGGGAGTTGTAGTTGTTACACTGTATCGCTGGGGGGAGTTGTAGTTATTACACTATCGCTGGGGGGAGTTGTAGTCGTTACACTGTATCGCGGGGGGGGGGGGGGGTTGTAGTTGTTACACTGTATCGCTGTGAGAGTTGTAGTTGTTACACTGTATCGCTGGGGGAGTTGTAGTTTGTTACACTGTATCGCGGGGGGAGTTGTAGTTGTTACACTGTATCGCTGGGGGAGTTGTAGTTTGTTACACTGTATCGCTGTGAGAGTTGTAGTTGTTACACTGTATCGCTGGGGGAGTTGTAGTTGTTACATTGTATCGCTGTGAGAGTTGTAGTTGTTACATTGTATCGCTGTGAGAGTTGTAGTTGTTACACTGTATCGCTGTGAGAGTTGTAGTTGTTACATTGTATCGCTGTGAGAGTTGTAGTTGTTACATTGTATCGCTGTGAGAGTTGTAGTTGTTACACTGTATCGCTGTGAGAGTTGTAGTTGTTACACTGTATCGCTGAAAGTTGTAGTTATTACACTGTATCTCTGTGGGAGTTGTAGTTGTTACACTGTATCGCTGGGGGGAGTTGTAGTTATTACACTATCGCTGGGGGGAGTTGTAGTCGTTACACTGTATCGCGGGGGGGGGGGGGGGTTGTAGTTGTTACACTGTATCGCTGTGAGAGTTGTAGTTGTTACACTGTATCGCTGGGGGAGTTGTAGTTTGTTACACTGTATCGCGGGGGGAGTTGTAGTTGTTACACTGTATCGCTGGGGGAGTTGTAGTTTGTTACACTGTATCGCTGTGAGAGTTGTAGTTGTTACACTGTATCGCTGGGGGAGTTGTAGTTGTTACATTGTATCGCTGTGAGAGTTGTAGTTGTTACATTGTATCGCTGTGAGAGTTGTAGTTGTTACACTGTATCGCTGTGAGAGTTGTAGTTGTTACATTGTATCGCTGTGAGAGTTGTAGTTGTTACATTGTATCGCTGTGAGAGTTGTAGTTGTTACACTGTATCGCTGTGAGAGTTGTAGTTGTTACACTGTATCGCTGAAAGTTGTAGTTATTACACTGTATCTCTGTGGGAGTTGTAGTTGTTACACTGTATCGCTGGGGGGAGTTGTAGTTATTACACTATCGCTGGGGGGAGTTGTAGTCGTTACACTGTATCGCGGGGGGGGGGGAGTTGTAGTTGTTACACTGTATCGCTGTGAGAGTTGTAGTTGTTACACTGTATCGCTGGGGGAGTTGTAGTTTGTTACACTGTATCGCGGGGGGAGTTGTAGTTGTTACACTGTATCGCTGGGGGAGTTGTAGTTTGTTACACTGTATCGCTGTGAGAGTTGTAGTTGTTACACTGTATCGCTGGGGGAGTTGTAGTTTGTTACACTGTATCGTGGGGGGGGAGTTGTAGTTGTTACACTGTATCGCTGGGGGAGTTGTAGTTATTACACTGTATCGCTGTGGGAGTTGTAGTTATTACACTGTATCGCTGGGGGGAGTTGTAGTCGTTACACTGTATCGTGGGGGGGAGTTGTAGTTGTTACACTGTATCGCTGGGGGGAGTTGTCGTTGTTACACTGTATCGCTGGGGGGAGTTGTAGTCGTTACACTGTATCGTGGGGGGGAGTTGTAGTTGTTACACTGTATCGCTGGGGGAGTTGTAGTTATTACACTGTATCGCTGGGGGGAGTTGTAGTTGTTACACTGTATCGTGGGGGGGGGGAGTTGTAGTTGTTACACTGTGTCGCGGGGGGAGTTGTAGTTGTTACACTGTATCGCGGGGGGAGTTGTAGTTGTTACACTGTATCGCGGGGGGAGTTGTCGTTGTTACACTGTATCGTGGGGGGGGAGTTGCAGTTGTTACACTATCGCTGTGGGAAATGTAGTTGTTACACTATCACTGTGGGGAGTTGTAGTTGTTACACTGTATCGCTGTGGGAGGAGTTGGAGTTGTTACACTGTTGAGAGTTGTAGTTGTTACACTGTATTGGTGTAAGAGTTGTACATTTTAGGGTCTACTGGACAGGCACAGGAGGTACCATCTTGGGCCGCCTGGGCTAGTGGCCTGTACTCCTCATAGCACAGCCCTGGGCAGTCTTCAAGTATGTGCATTGCCCTATGGAGGAGATCCTATGGAGGTGACAGCAATCACAGCCTGTCCAGACATCACTTGTACCCTTAGGAATGTCTGGATTCCTGTGGGAAAAGACTATTAACCCCTGCACTCCCTGCTTATATATGGAGAGACGTCACTCCAGCATGTAGATCTGCTCTCTCTTTACACAATACAGACGTCACTCCAGCATGGAGATCTGCTCTCTCCTTACACAATACAGACGTCACTCCAGCATGGAGATCTGCTCTCTCCTTACACAATACAGACGTCACGTCTTTGCCTTTTGATCCAATCTGTTATTTGTTCCACGACGTGACGGAAGGAGGTGAGGCTCTCTCAGCCACAAAGACTATTCCTCCCGGAGTTCACCTTACTCTATTGTTAGCTCTTAAATGCCTATTAAATCATTGGCTCAAGTCTACATCCCCTACAATACCAGAGTTGGTTGATAATCTCAAAGAAACACTTCATTGGGAAATGATTGATACCCTACGTAGTAATGAAAAGTTTACGATTTCTTTCATGAAAAAATGGAAACTTTTTATAGTGAATGTTCTGTCTACAGAAGAAAGAAACTCTGTTATGCAACAATTTTCCAATACAACTTGGTATCACAAAGCAATGGTTGCAGGTACCCTGGGAGTACTTACCTGTATTTGATATAAAGCATAGTATGATACAATATTACTTCAATTGTATGTTAGAGCAATAATTGGTTGCTTTGTCTGTTTTAATGATTTGTTATATTTATTTATATAATTTTATATAAGTCTACTGACTTATCATAGTTTATCTATTTTATGATTGTTCTTATCACTTTGTATTTATGTATAACTTCAATAAAATATTGTAAATGAAAATACAGACGTCACTCCAGCATGGAGATCTGCTCTCTCCTTACACAATACAGACGTCACTCCAGCATGGAGATCTGCTCTCTCCTTACACAATACAGACGTCACTCCAGCATGGAGATCTGCTCTCTCCTTACACAATACAGACGTCACTCCAGCATGGAGATCTGCTCTCTCCTTACACAATACAGACGTCACTCCAACAATGGAGATCTGCTCTCTCCTTACACAATACAGACGTCACTCCAACAATGGAGACCTGCTCTCACACAATACAGACGTCACTCCAACAATGGAGATCTGCTCTCTCCTTACACAATACAGACGTCACTCCAACAATGGAGACCTGCTCTCACACAATACAGACGTCACTCCAACAATGGAGACCTGCTCTCACACAATACAGACGTCACTCCAACAATGGAGATCTGCTCTCTCCTTACACAATACAGACGTCGCTCCAGCATGGAGATCTGCTCTCTCCTTACACAATACAGACGTCACTCCAACAATGGAGATCTGCTCTCACACAATACAGACGTCACTCCAACAATGGAGATCTGCTCTCTCCTTACACAATACAGACGTCACTCCAACAATGGAGGCCTGCTCTCACACAATACAGACGTCACTCCAACAATGGAGACCTGCTCTCTCCTTACACAATACAGACGTCACTCCAACAATGGAGACCTGCTCTCACACAATAGATGTCACTCCAACAATGGAGACCTGCTCTCTCCTTACACAATACAGACGTCACTCCAACAATGGAGACCTGCTCTCACACAATAGACGTCACTCCAACAATGGAGATCTGCTCTCTCCTTACACAATACAGACGTCACTCCAACAATGGAGACCTGCTCTCACACAATACAGACGTCACTCCAACAATGGAGACCTGCTCTCACACAATACAGACGTCACTCCAACAATGGAGACCTGCTCTCACACAATACAGACGTCACTCCAACAATGGAGATCTGCTCTCTCCTTACACAATACAGACGTCACTCCAACAATGGAGACCTGCTCTCACACAATAGACGTCACTCCAACAATAGAGACCTGCTCTCTCCTTACACAATACAGACGTCACTCCAACAATGGAGATCTGCTCTCTCCTTACACAATACAGTGATAAATATATCTGGATGTGCACAGGGGCGGACGGCTGATACCAAAGAGGAAGGGGAAAAGTTCTCAGAAAAGCCTTGGGGTGGGTGAAGATGTTTGGTAGCTGTAGGGGAGTTCATAGAGCCGGGTTCACACACAGCAGTCTTTCATTCATATATATAATTTATCATAGGGGACACTTGTTGCAGCTAAAAGAAGATGCATCATATACATATTTATATTTATTGTCCCAAATGTGTGGGTCAATAATGTCCTGATAGGTCTGTAGTAACAGGACACAGTCACTGAGTGGTCATGGTAGTCAGTGACCTATTAAAGTGTGAGCTCACTGGGTAAGGGATGAGGTTTACTGAGTAAAGTGCATTACGAGTTGAGTCATTTGGAGAACAGTGCTTGTAATTCCAGTAATATAGGTGACTGGGGTGTAGATGTTTGATGAAAGGTCAGTCTACTTCATCTCATTGCTTTTACCTCCCAGGACAGTGTGAAAACACTGCGTCTGACCCTAAGGGATGACCCATCTCCAGAGAGGACGGACACCACCAAAGTGAAGGTGAGATACAGACCCTGAATATATTACACTACAACATCTATTCAATAGTCTACTTGATCTACAGCCATATGGTGAAAGATGATGTATTGACGTACTGTATAACTGAGGAGATGGGTATTGTAGGGTGGTTGTCTTACAACCTCCTATGGACACTTAATGGTGGTTGTCATCACCCAGCTACGTTGTAGGGGGTCCACCTGTCCTGGTTCCCCATTATACGACGTCATGCTCTGTTGATGTTCGTCAGCATTGCCGTCAGACAGCTATATTTACTTCCCTCCCTCCGAATATCTATTACATTGAGTAATATGGACCATCCCTGGTGTCAACAGCTGTCACTAATCCTTTCTTGTTGTCCTTAGCCGGTGGGACGTGCCTTTGCCCTCATCTCCTCTCGCCCCCTCCGGGGGTCCCGGCCCCTCAACTCTGAACTGATCAAATCCAAAGATGGAGATGAAGAGATCATTAAGGTATGAGACCTCTGTCACCACTACGTATGTCCATTGCATCCACTCTGGGGCCAGATTGTAAGAAATAACAAGGTTCGGCTATATCCAGCCCATGTGTCACCTTCTGGGAATGTACGCGAGGTGGAGACCACTTATGTCACTGAGGAATTTCAATGTGATTTAAATGGATAAAGATTACAGCTGCTGAGGGTAATATAGCTCCGCACACAGGATTATTATAGCTCAGGGCCCGTCTCCGCTGCATTGATCTCAGATAAAGTATCTTGCACACACAGGTCCTCCCCGCTGGTGGGGCCCAATGTGGTGTATACTGGAGGCCGAGGTGTTCCCTGTACATACACAGCTATGTTTGCACGCTGCTATTTGTGTATTGGTATTTATGACTGCTCAGTATCACATTGGGGAAATGGAGAGCAGTCACATTCAGGTGATAAAAGATCATGGCATAAGCTGCAAAGCATTGACGATTGTTGTTGTTGGTTGAGGCAATGGGAGGAGCAGGTTCACCCCTGTATACCTATGTTGTCCTACTCTTCCAGGTTTATCTTAAAGCCAAAGCAGAGGACAAAAAAAACCATGAATGGAACGTCAGCCAGCTGAGGAACGAGGTGCGGCAGATCCAGGAGGTGAGGTGGTTTTCCTTAACAGCTTTTGTCATATTGGGATGGTAGCAAATGGAGCAAGGATGACCTGATGTGTAGATATGCAACTTTACTAAACTATTCACGGTAGGACAGCATTAAAACCTCATGATCAATGACTACACTAAGATGCATAAGAATAATATGGGAGCAAGTATGACATGATAACCTGGAGATGTGAGGGTTAATCCTCTGTCCTTGAGAATACCTCTTTACAGCTTCCTCTGCAGTAATGTATTACAAGCTATGAATTATTAATCCATAGAGTAACGTACATCCTGGGTTTTAGCCAGGTCAGAAAGCTTTCCATAGATCCTTGGGTTATATTACAATGGGTGAGTGCAGAATTTGTGGTCGGGATGTTCTTATTGTGATCTCTGCTCCTTTAGGCTCGGACCTCCTTGAAGCTTCTTAGGGAAGACCTTGATGCCTCCAAACATGAGCTTCATCAGTCAGACAAGGTAGGCTTAATGTTCCTATACAACTTTGTGATGCTCCAATACTTGAGATGACATGTACTAACTTGGTCTGGTCTTGTTGTGTAGGGTGATCTGATGGAAAGGCAGAATGGGGATGGTAACACTAATGCATTATGGTCCCAGACAGCAGCACACGAAGAGGTGAGCAGTGGGGGCTGCTGTACACCATTCAGGGACTATCATATTGCTCGCGCCTCCTGATGTGGCTTTTGTACTTTTAGGAATTCCCACTGGATAATGGTAAAAACATGAGGGAGACGGCTCAGAAACTGTATGCTAGACTTCAGGAAACAGAGAGACGGCACCAGGCGGACCGCAAGATGTACGAGGTCAGATCTCCACCAGTGCTGGTGTATGATCGGGGGAGACTCGCCAACTATTTAACTTTTATTGTTCTTCTGGCATTAGGAAAAACTAACTCACTGGCAACAGGAAGCCGAGCAGAGCAACCGAGCACGTGTAGAGGCACAGCAGGTGGCCACGGACCGCAAGAAAGAGGTGGATGAGCTGAAGAGGCTTATGTCCAATATGGAGAAGGTAAGCATTGGAGTTGTGTGCAGGTGCTTTCCACTTTTAGTTGTCATACAGATGAGATACATACGGTTTTCTGGAAGCCCCACAATATTCAGGATGATGTCTGTAATCTGAACCCCTTGGAGCTGATCACAAACTCTTGTGGTCCAATCTCCAGCACATCAATGATTTTCACGCATAACAGGGAAGCATTTTACAGAATCTCTGTAGACGGCAGTATATGGGAATCTGATGCAGAAATTACTTACAGTACATTTGATAACCAGACGGACAAGTTCCTGATCCTATAATCTGCTGTTTGCGCTGCCATAGTAATCTATTGTATGATTATAATTGTGAGCACTAAATCCCATAAACATACCTGGTTGTCACAAAGTGCTATAAGGCTTACAGTAATATGTAGCGTCTAGAAGGCTTGTTGAATCACCGATCCCTATTCCGCAGGAGCACCAGCAGTTACTGCAGACTGTTAAAGACAATGAAAAAGAGCTGGAGAATATGAGAGAACAGAATCAGCCAGACCATGCACTGCAGGAGAGGTGAGAACTAAAGAGTACGGAGACAGTCCACGCTGGGTCACTTATACCTATTATACTCACACAACCCCATAGGGGCACAGGGCCAATATAATCTGGGTACACCCCTCATCCTGGTTGATAGCGGCTGCATGCACTTCCTCTATTGTAAAGTCGGCAGCAGACAGTCCCCACCACCACTTCATGGTGGTGCCTATAACCTGAACACCACATCTGTCATTCCAGGTGTCAAGAACTGGAAAAGACTGTGTCTACTCTGAAGGAGAAGATTCATCACCTGGACGACATGCTGAAAAGCCAGCAACGTAAAGTGCGTCAGATGATAGAGCAGGTAATAGCAAAGTGTTCTGGGATTCCGAAAGACAACATTCAGTGGCTCTTCTGTATGCCTCATATGTTTCTGCTATTATTTACTTCAGCTCCAGAATTCCCGTACGGCCACACAGGAAAAGGATTCGCTGATTCAGGAGCTGCGGGAGAAAGTATCATGGCTGCAGGCAGAGGTGAGAGGTGGTCCACACCCCGAGACGTGAGTGGTCTTCTGGGTCCTGCAGAATTTGTTCTAGGAAGGTCTTGACCCAATGAGGGGAAACTACAGAACAAATCCACAAAGCCAAAACAATGACAGTGGATTTATCTTATCTATGGAAAGGTTTGCTTTACAAGGTCTGGACCGTTCCAGGGAATCCCAGCACCTGGAAAGCTTTTTGAACTTTTAAAGTGACTCCGTACTGGTATGTAGCCGCCCCCAAACCACTGGTACTGCTTGGTAGGGGTCCTCACACAGTGTCCGTGTTCATTGCTGATTGGTACTGTAACCATCCTAACAATCAGCTGACAAACAAGAAATCGAATCTTTTGCATCATTGCAAAGTAAACTAGCAACAATTGGCTTCCTATAGTCCATGTCACTCGTAGAGGCAATACATTTGCCCTTGTAGAAAGGCTGTAACCCTACAATCAGCAGCTTATATCATAAGAATAGGCTGATATCAGACACATTTATAGACTGATCTAGAGGGTAGGGAGGTTTCTAGATTTGGCATCGCTCATTGTAGACTACTGCTTCAGCCTCTATAAAAGCGAGTAGTGTTGTGTTCTTCTCAGCAGCAGATCTTTATTAGATTGCAGGCTTGGTGTCACTATGAAGGAGAAGCTGCTATTACCTGAGTCTTCGGTGTTGTCGTCACCCTGTATTACTCATCCCAATGACCTCATTTCGTTTTTGTTTGTTTTCCAGAATCTTGAACTACAGGACAAACTGGAACATTTTCTATCTTCTCAACCAGGCCACACGTCCTACCTGCCGAGGAGCTACTCTAGGCCCAACCTGCAGAATGTGTATGTTCTTCCATACCATTGCTATTGACCAGAGCTCAGTGATGAATGACTTGTATGAGCAGTGCCCATTAATATTCCACATTTGTAATATTGGCTTCTTTGTTTTGTTTAGCAAGCGAGTATATATCCCAGCAGGATCTGGCCGACCATTACCGCTGATCAAGTTGGTGGAGACATGATGTGCGACCACGACTACAGCTGGACCTGCCCTGTTCCTTTTGGGCAACTTGTAGACAAGGAATGGTAGAAATTTCTTACACTTCCCTGGTGGATTACCCACCTTACAGTGCATCCCTGTGTAATGAGAAGAATTTACCAGCATCCACCTATAGCCTGGCTGGAAGGGGTGGGGGGGCTTTAATACATATCATGGACACTATAAAATAACCCAATGAATATGGAAAATATACAAGGATTTCATCTGCATAGATGCACAGGACACTATGACTGGATGGATTGTGGGCTGTCAGGCGGCTAGACACTCAATACTGTGCCTTTTGTCACCTAAACCAAAGATGGAGCTGCTGTTTACCCAACAAGACTCTCTGGCACATCACATGCAACTAAACAAACTAAGGTGCTGACGTACCCGTCGGCAGGAAGTACATTAACTGCTTCCACTCTGGGTGGAACTGGAAAGACTGGGAAAGCCCTGGAGACTCTCTGCCAGGTGTTATATAACCCTACAAGCTTATAAAACCCTCCTAGTAATGTACACGCCCTGGCAGGATGAACATGAGTGCTGGACACAATGTGGGGTTCATGGACTAATTCTTAAGGTCTACAAAACCTTTGCAGACGCCTTGTCCTTTATTAGACGCCTTTCATTAGTATCATGGCCTATAGGAGCGTAAAAATGCTGAGGTAGTCAAAGCAATATACTGTAACTCTACCTGTACCCCTGCAGGTAGATTATACTGGGACTTGTAGTTCCACAATAGCAATTAGCAATGGATTCACAGGTTTATCTATTCCACAGACACTTACATCTAAGCCTGTAATTCATACACGAAGGGCTAGAGGCTGCGCCTCATGTGTACTACCACTGTGGAGCACTGATGTTGGGGGTTGTACTCCTCCTCTCCTGCAGCTAACCTTGCATGTATTTATTTATGTTTTTGCCTTTCCCTGCATCTGACGTGCTGTATTATACCGGAGGTGTAGATGCACTTGCGTAGTATTGAATAAATTATGTTATTTAAGGCTGGTGAAGCCTCCAGTCTGTGCCGGTGACATGTAAGTACATGAAGTGGTGACTGGTTTCGTCTGTGTTACACACCCAGCATAATTAGTGTGTCACACACCCACACAGCCAGGGCTTCAGAGACGGCTATGTATAAGGACCCACTGCTCTATAGAGGGAGCCAAAAAAAGGTTCCCTCAGTATAATCTTAGGGTCCTATTACACTGACCGATTTCTAACGATTAACGACCGCAAACGAGATTGTTTTTCGTTAACCTGAAATCGTTTCCCATATTACACAGAACGATGGTCGTTAGTTACGATCGTTACTATGATTGTTATTGCGATCATTACTACAAACGTTTATTCCTTCTGATCCCAGTAAAACAATAAACAATGCGCAATTACCCTGAATGATTAGTGAAAAAACATGGAACTTCAGGGAATGAATGTGGAATTACAGCGAACAATTAATGAGAATTTTAGGTTCAGATTTAAATCAATGATCAACGACATACGAGCGATTTTTCGATCGTTGCCTGCAATTACACAGATCGATTATCGTTGAAACTCGAATGATAACGAATTTTCGCACGATAATCGTCCCGTGTAATAGGGCCCTAAGACCCCAGAGGGCCGCCAGACCAGGCGCTACACACAGCTGAGCACTTGTGACAGGTCTGCTGACAGGGAAAAGTCACTAAACATCAGCAGCCCTCAGTATAATCTAAGGGTGGTATTACGCGAAGCGATTTTTTTCAATTAACGATTAACGATAAACGATCTCCAACGATCGCAATAGCGGTTGCCTAATAATCGTTCGTTTTACTACACGGAAAGATTATCGGTTATATTGGAGCAACAAAATTCAAGAACACTCCCCTTTCAATTTGCGAATGAACAGGGAACGGCTAACGACATCTTATTCAAACGAACGATGTGCGAACGATGTGTAAAAGACAAACGATAAAAATAGATTCAAAACCTATTAAACGACCAGCGACCAATCGTTCGTCGTTTAATCGTTGTCTACTATTACACTTAAAGTTAATCGTTCAAATACGACCGATTGAACGATTATTCGAATGATAATCGCTTCGTGTAATACCACCCTAAGACCTCAGAGGGCCGCCAGTCCAGGCGCTACACACAGCTGAGCACTAGTGACAGGTCTGCTGACAGGCGTGGCGGGGAATGGCAGGAATTCCATTCAGATGACTCCTGCGGTCATTATATCAGGGAACTGTTATTTAAGCAAGTTCCTAAGCTCTTCAGTAAAGTGTCTCTTAGGTGGGGCCACTCTTTTATTTTTCAGGTTAGTGTTGAGAACTGAACGTCAAGTAATGTTCTATTAATCCCTTAGGGCAGGGTGTGGCACAATGGAAAGACAGGGCTGGGTGCTGTTGGCTGTGCATTTGGCTTTTCCCAGTTTGTGGAGCCATCTACTGCTCATCGGAGGAATAGCACTTTGCCTGTGCACCAGCAGAGCCATACATATTCCATAGTCACTGACCAGGTGTAATGCCCCAGGGGAGGGGGGGACTTTTTTACTATACCTCTATATGTTAAGTGGCATCTCAGGGGTCTTGCTCTTCTCGGTGGAGGTCTCCAGCTCTAAACACTTGTCAATGCTCCAGTTGACGTATTGGTCTTCTCATTACATGGTGGCCATGTTGGATCTCTGGTCTGGCTATCAAATGCAATACCTACCAGGGTACCCCTATGTGCTCTCATGAAGAGGCTACCCTTACCTCCCCCCACAATACTGTGCATTATTTCATCCTCCAATCTGAAGGATCAGTTTTTAAGCTACACAAATTATTTATGGATTCCAAGTTTTTTCCAGCACAGAGATGGCAGGATATATTCCCTGTGACAATCTGCCGTACCTTTTGTACTGTGTTTATGGTGTCATGGACATTGGACAGTGACCCATCCGTGCTGGGAGATCAGCGTTGACGCGGTTAATCAGTGATGTGTTTATGGCAGTAAATAGCCTATAAATCACATTGTTCTGTGCAGTTCATTCCTGTGAGGGTATGTTCACACGCCATCTGTTTTACACGGATTCCTTTCACTGTAATGACAATCCGCACCATAGTCCTTTATGGGGTTAAAGGGGTTGTCCAGCGCTACAAAAACATGGCCATTTGCTTCCAGAGACAACATGACTCTTGTCTCCAGTTTAGGTGCGATTTGCAATTAAGCTCCATTCACTTCAATGTAACTGAGCAGCAAAACCCTGCCCAAGCTGGAGACAAGAATGGGGCTATATCTGGAAGAAAGGGGCCATATTTTTGTAGCACTGGATAACCCCTTTAAGCTGTGGCAGAAATCTCAGAGTATTAAACTTTTCTTACGGTAAAATCCCTTAGGTCATGGCATAAATCCAAGGCAGTGGTTTTGGGAAGATTAGCAGCGTCCTGGCTTCCTGATGTGTTTTGTGCAAGGAATACACGCCTGTAAGTGACATATACACCTAGAAGAACATATGTCACTCTTGATCATGTGTTGTGTCTTGCCAATGTTTAATGCATATGTAAACACTATAAACTCCAGGATTTAAAGAAAATGGGGGAGTATTTAGATAAAGAATTAAGAGGGTGGGATAAAACATCGGGAGCGAGCACTCAGTGGGCAGTATTAAAAAAAATGCCATATTAAAGGCAACTAGAATACATGTGCGAGAAGTTAGCAAAAGTAAAAGGAAGAAGAATCCATTATGGTTTACTAGAGAGGTTAAGGCCATTGTAAAGGGGAAAAAAGGCAGCGTATAGGAAGTATAAAGAGACTGGGAATGAGGCTGACAGAGAGACGTATAAAAGTATACAGAAGGAGGCAAAGCAGAATATAAATGCTGCTAAAGCCTCAAAAGAAGAAGAAATGGCACAATCTGTTACTGCGGGGAATAAAACCTTCAGATATATAAGTGACAGGAGGAAGAAGAAGAATGGCTGCAGCATTACTAAAATAAGTAATGGGCAGAATATGTTTATTGATGGAGATAAGGCGGTCGCTGACTATTTGAATAGTTACTTCTGATCAGTGTTTTCAGAAGGCGGCCTTCACAGTCACAGGATGTACCATATGTAGAAAAACAAGAGCACACTCACCCCGTAAAATGTCTTCATCTTTATTGATTCATCATTCGTTAAAATCCATCCATGTACAGTCGGGTGGTAGAAACGCCAATACACTTAAATCACAAAGGACGTGACATCTGATAGAAGCGCCGGCAGGGTGCGAAGCAGCTGTCACGTCCTTTGTGATTTAAGTGTATTGGTGTTTCTACCACCCGACTGTACGACATGTATGGATTTTAACCAATGATGAATCAATAAAGATGAAGACATTTTACGGGGTGAGTGCGCTCTTGTTTTTCTAAATGTGTATGGTATATCACAAATCTTTGCTACAGAGAGCAGCACCACGATCCCCAGATCCACAACGCTAAACCCACTGTGTACTCCACTTCTTTCTTTAGTGTTTTTTTAGTGCAGGCACTGTGACTTTCTATTTGGGAATCTACAGTCACAGGATGGTTAAACACAGCATTGCCCCCAGTTATATGGGTTCAGCTCCAGTATTTTCAGAGGCTGAAGTTGCAGAGGAACTAGCCCGTTTAAAGCTGAATAAGGCGATGGGTCCAGATGGCGTCCATCCCAGGGTTCTTAAAGAACTCAGATCTGTGATTGTTGCCCCCCTGACAGATCTGTATAACCAATCCCTGATAACAGGAGATGTCCCCAATGACTGGAGAACGGCCAATGTTATACCAATCCACAAGAAGGGGAGTAGAGAAGAGCCCAGTAACTACAGGCCAGTAAAAGAAGATAATGGATCACCTAAGAATCAACAATTTGATGGATCCAAACCAGCATGGCTTTACTGAGGGCCGATCATGTCAGACTAATCTCAATGATTTCTTTGATTATGCCACAAAAGTGCTGGGTGTAGGTGGTGCTGTGGAGATATATATATATTACACTCACTGGCCACTTTATTAGGTACACCATGCTAGTAACGGGTGGTCTTCTGCTGCTGTAGCCCATCTGCCTCAAAGTTGGAGGTACTGTGCGTTCAGAGATGCTCTTCTGCCTACCTTGGTTGTAACGGTTGGCTATTTGAGTCACTGTTGCCTTTCTATCAGCTCGGACCAGTCTGCCCATTCTCCTCTGACCTCTGGCATCAACAAGGCATTTCTGCCCACAGAACTGCAGCTCGCTTGATGTTTTTTCTTTTTCGGACCATTCTCTATAAACCCTAGAGATGGTTTTGCGTGAAAATCCCAGTACATCAGCAGTTTCTGAAATACTCAGACCAGCCCTTCTGGCACCAACAACCATGCCACGTTCAAAGGCACTCAAATCACCTTTCTTCCCCATACTGATGCTCGGTTTGAACTGGAGGAGATTGTCTTGACCATGTCTACATGCCTAAATGCACTGAGTTGCCGCCATGTGATTGGCTGATTAGAAATTAAGTGGTAACGTGCAGTTGGACAGGTGTACCTAATAAAGTGGCCAGTGAGTGTATATCCTAATAAGAAAGGAAATACTAAAAGGGCAGACTAGATGGACCCAGTGGTCTTCTGCCGACAATCTTCTATGTTTCCATAGACTGATGCCGAATAAATCCTTACAGATATATGTGTCCTAGCTCTTCTTGAGTAATTTTTTTATCCCCTTTTCTTAATATAACCATTTTATTTAGTTTGAGTAATAACAAAAACACCTTGAAAGTGAAGAGAATGACCTATAAAAACCCTATACAGTCTGTCAGCAGCCACGCGGCTGAATAAAGCGACTACAATGTTGTGCAATGACAGTACAAAGCACAATAACATCGATATATACCGTATGTAGGGCAGTGTAAGGATAAGAGGAAGCTTAGCATGTGAGTAAAGCATGTCAGGGGTCACCCTGTAGTGGTGAAGGCATAATGGACATCTACCCCACCTTCCAGCAGTCTGGGGGTGGGTAGAGGATTAAGACCTTACAACATAAAGTATATAAGGAAAAGAGAAGAAAACACTACCACAATGCAATTTAAACAATGGTAGGTATAGCTTTAGATAAACAAGTTAGGGTGAGGAAAGGGCAATCCATAGAAAGGGGCAAGAAGAGGCAGATTATCAGCACATCAGGCAGAAAGAGATTCTAAAGCAGAGGGTAGGTCCACCAGATGGTCATGAATAAAACAAGAGCGGGGTATCTCAACCATGGTCTATAGTGAGTAGTGAGGCAGCATAACCAGAGGCAGGAACTTTTACCCCTGCTGGATATGGAAGAGTTCCATTGGCTCAGTAATGTCTCCAAGGGCAATGATCTGCTGCCATGGAGAAAGCTATGCTGAGGGTTGGGCAATATTACACAGACAAGAAAACAGCACATGGGGGCTTACAGTGAGGGGCTGCCAAGGGTAGCAGGGCAAGACTTTTGTTGGGAGTGGGGAAAAGACGGAACAATGAAGTCCTATCATTTCATTAGTAAATTTTAGTCTCACTGAATGGCCAGTGACAGGTGGTGGAATGAATCCTGAGGGAGGGGGGGGGATGTTGATATTGGGTCTCCCCACAGACCAGTAGTGGTAACATCTTCCTGTAGACTCAGGGATAAAGTTTTAGTTTCTAATGAACATCTTTCTACATCCTGTGTCCTCCAGCTAATGTGTTAATTTAGCAAATAGTCTCTGACATGACTTTACACTTGCAATCTGCTTGTAACGAGACAGTGGTGACAGTGGGCTGCTGGTGAGAGATTAGGGGGCGCTATCCAGACCCTAAGGTACTCCGCTTTGGGGGCTTTAAAAGAAGAGTACCCAAAATCATAGGAAAGAACATACGCCTATTGCTGTCTTGTGGGCACCAAGTGACACTAGACCAGGAATGTAGGCCCACCTTTTGGGAAAAGCTAGCCGTCGGGGTGACCCCTATGAAATTCTAGCAGCTTGCAGTGGAGTTTTTGTCTATCTGCGCTTACCTAGCCACTGATTTGATATCCTCAAGTGACCATCAAGATGTGAAGAGAATGATTCCCAGTGTGAATAGGGTTGCCCACATTTCTCTACCGCAACCGCAGCCACCATGAAGTGCACTAGCCAGACATGGCTAGGAGGTCAGGCGTGCGAAAAAGGATAAAGTTTTGCATGCACACTCTGATTAAAGATAATAACTAGAGATGAGAGAACCTGGAGCATGCTCGAGTCCATCCGAACCCGAGCGTTCAGCATTTGATTAGCGGTGGTTGCTGAAGTTGGATAAAGCCGCTATCCAATATATTCTGGGCAACGGTGAAAAATCCAGGGGGGGACAGGGATCATAATAAAGAAGTCCTATTTATCCATCCCTGTAGCCCCTCCAGTGCAGCAGCGTCCCCCGCTGGGCTTCCCATTCACTGATGTCATGGCCCCCACTGAGAAATGCCTGCTCAGCCAATCAGTGAGTGAGGCGGGGCACAGCTGTAATCACTGACTGGCTGATTGGGTAGTTCCTTTGGGGCCGTGATGATTCAGGAGCGCGAATGCTTAAAGAGAGCTGATAAATCTGAGCCTATGGCTGACCCCTCTATAGCGCAGCTATCTGGCATGGTTAGCAGTTTTTCTGTGTGTATGGTGAATAGTTTGTTAGAAAAGACCACCTGCTCCATCTAGTCTAGTTGTGAGTAGAGATGAGCGAACCTGGAGCATGCTCAAGTCGATCCGAACCCAAACTTTCGGCATTTGATTAGCGGTGGCTGCTGAACTTGGATAAAGCCCTAAGGCTATGTGGAAAACATGGATATAGTCATTGGCTGTATCTATGATTTCCACATAGCCTTATAGCTTTATCCAAATTCAGCAGTCGCCACTAATCAAATGCCGAACGATCAGGTTCGGATCGTCTTGAACCCGGTTCGCTCATCTCTAGTTGTGAGTAGTTCAGGACATGGAGGCTGGAGACTGGCTGCATCCACTGCACACACAGGAGAAGCTGCTGTATATCTTTCCTTATTCCCTCAGAAGTCGCCCCAGGAGCATGTAGGACATTAGGGAGAAGCTGCTGAGCCCGATCTCCTGTACCTCAGTGTGATATATTACTCCCCGAGGGTCGGACCGGCCATTTAGGAAGGGGCTGGAGTCGATCCCTGATAAAATTCAGGAATCAGAGTTGCAGCTTAGCCTAGGTGTAAGTCACAATTTTGCAATCAGTCTCACTGTATCCATTTTGGAAAACGTACAGAAAAATGTGGTCAACCACGTTTTTGTGTGCGTTACAAAATGTAAAAAAAAAAAAAAAAAAAAAAAAAAAAAAAGCGGATCCGTTTACATCTGCTTTTTTTTTTTTTTTTTTTTTTTAAATAAAGTCATCAAAACATATAAACAGCAACCGATTTTACCATCCGTTTTTGCATCTTTTCTTTTTTATAGAATGGATAGCAGAACTGATGTGAGCCGAGCCTTACGGACCCCACAGCCCCGTCTGCAGGTACAAACATCTTCTCTTTTTTTCCGGTTCATTGTTGGCCACACGGACCCTATCCCTGCCTGGTGCTATATAAATAAGGTTATTGTTGTTCTTGTGGTCACACATACACCTCGCTTCTCCCTTGTGACCACCCAGGGGTCCCCATTCTGCTGGACTGCCCTCTGGGGTGCTGGGACCCTCATGCAGCGCCCCCCCACAGCTCACCTCATACCACTGACCTCACTGTAACATTATATCTGTGACTAATGGCGGCCATTGCGGCTATGCTGTGCACTTCCATCGTCTCCTGACAAGGCTGAGCTCCCCAGTGTCCTCTCCTATCATATAACCAGTACCACAGCGCCCCCTATCACCATATCTGTGACTAATGGCGGCTATGCTGTGCACTTCCATCGTCTCCTGACAAGGCTGAGCTCCCCAGTGTCCTCTCCTATCATATAACCAGTACCACAGCGCCCCCTATCACCATATCTGTGACTAATGGCGGCCATTGCGGCTATGCTGTGCACTTCCATCGTCTCCTGACAAGGCTGAGCTCACCAGTGTCCTCATGTTATATAACCAGTACTACAGCGCCCCCTAAGTAGCGGATAGCCGACCCTCATACTCACCTGAGGAGACGTCTGGGGTCACTTCAAATCTCCCGCCTCTTTACCTCAGCATGATCACATGACTGTATAGACACGCCTATAGCTTTACCCCGCTTCTCGCCTGCTTGTGATTGGTCGTGGATGTCGTTCCTCCTAGGCCTGTGATTGGTTCCATGTCCTGTCTGTCCTGCAGGCTTGCGCGTCACACGTCTCGGTAGTGATTAGCTATCTTTTCGTTCGCCCCGCCCCTTCAAGATGACAGCTTTCCGCACTACATCTCCCGGCATGCCCAGCGGGTGACGCTCCGGTCCCGTGACTCCCGCCTGCTTCGCTCCTCCCGGTCTGTGTAAAGATGGCGGACGACGACGGGATACACTCTAGTCAACGGAACGGGGGCGGAGGCCCGGGCTTCGGGCAGGCGGGGGGGCCGCGCGTTGTCCGGATAGTAAAGTCCGAGTCCGGTTATGGCTTCAATGTGAGGGGTCAGGTGAGCGAGGGCGGCCAGCTCCGGAGCATCAACGGCGAGCTGTACGCCCCGCTCCAGCATGTCAGCGCCGTGCTGCCCGGGGGAGCGGCCGACCGAGCCGGGATCCGCAAGGGGGACCGCATCCTGGAGGTGTAAGTACCGGTCCGGTGTCCTGTGTGTGACGGTGTCCTGAAGGTGTAAGTACCGGTCCGGTGTCCTGGAGGTGTAAGTACCGGTCCGGTGTGTGTGACCGCATCCTGGAGGTGTAATTACCGGTCCGGTGTGTGTGACTGCATCCTGGAGGTGTAAGTACCGGTCCGGTGTCCTGTGTGTGACTGCGTCCTGGAGGTGTAAGTACCGGTCCGGTGTGTGTGACCGCATCCTGGAGGTGTAAGTACCGGTCCGGTGTGTGTGACGGTGTCCTGGAGGTGTAAGTACCGGTCCGGTGTGTGTGACTGCATCCTGGAGGTGTAAGTACCGGTCCGGTGTGTGTGACGGTGTCCTGGAGGTGTAAGTACCGGTCCGGTGTGTGTGACTGCATCCTGGAGGTGTAAGTACCGGTCCGGTGTGTGTGACGGTGTCCTGGAGGTGTAAGTACCGGTCCTGGGTGTGTGACGGTGTCCTGGAGGTGTAAGTACCGGTCCTGGGTGTGTGACGGTGTCCTGGAGGTGTAAGTACCGGTCCGGTGTGTGTGACGGTGTCCTGGAGGTGTAAGTACCGGTCCGGTGTGTGTGACTGCGTCCTGGAGGTGTAAGTACCGGTCCGGGGTGTGTGACGGTGTCCTGGAGGTGTAAGTACCGGTCGGGTGTGTGTGACTGTGTCCTGGAGGTGTAAGTACCGGTCCGGTGTCCTGTGTGTGACGGTGTCCTGGAGGTGTAAGTACCGGTCCGGTGTGTGTGACGGTGTCCTGGAGGTGTAAGTACCGGTCCGGTGTGTGTGACCGCATCCTGGAGGTGTAAGTACCGGTCCGGTGTGTGTGACTGTGTCCTGGAGGTGTAAGTACCGGTCCGGTGTGTGTGACTGCATCCTGGAGGTGTAAGTACCGGTCCGGTGTGTGTGACCGCATCCTGGAGGTGTAAGTACCGGTCCGGTGTGTGTGACCGCATCCTGGAGGTGTAAGTACCGGTCCGGTGTGTGTGACGGTGTCCTGGAGGTGTAAGTACCGGTCCGGTGTGTGTGACCGCATCCTGGAGGTGTAAGTACCGGTCCGGTGTGTGTGACTGTGTCCTGGAGGTGTAAGTACCGGTCCGGTGTGTGTGACCGCATCCTGGAGGTGTAAGTACCGGTCCGGTGTGTGTGACCGCATCCTGGAGGTGTAAGTACCGGTCCGGTGTCCTGTGTGTGACGGTGTCCTGAAGGTGTAAGTACCGGTCCGGTGTCCTGGAGGTGTAAGTACCGGTCCGGTGTGTGTGACCGCATCCTGGAGGTGTAATTACCGGTCCGGTGTGTGTGACCGCATCCTGGAGGTGTAAGTACCGGTCCGGTGTGTGTGACTGCATCCTGGAGGTGTAAGTACCGGTCCGGTGTCCTGTGTGTGACTGCGTCCTGGAGGTGTAAGTACCGGTCCGGTGTGTGTGACCGCATCCTGGAGGTGTAAGTACCGGTCCGGTGTGTGTGACGGTGTCCTGGAGGTGTAAGTACCGGTCCGGTGTGTGTGACGGTGTCCTGGAGGTGTAAGTACCGGTCCTGGGTGTGTGACGGTGTCCTGGAGGTGTAAGTACCGGTCCTGGGTGTGTGACGGTGTCCTGGAGGTGTAAGTACCGGTCCGGTGTGTGTGACGGTGTCCTGGAGGTGTAAGTACCGGTCCGGTGTGTGTGACTGCGTCCTGGAGGTGTAAGTACCGGTCCGGGGTGTGTGACGGTGTCCTGGAGGTGTAAGTACCGGTCGGGTGTGTGTGACTGTGTCCTGGAGGTGTAAGTACCGGTCCGGTGTCCTGTGTGTGACGGTGTCCTGGAGGTGTAAGTACCGGTCCGGTGTGTGTGACGCTGTCCTGGAGGTGTAAGTACCGTCCGGTGTGTGTGACCGCATCCTGGAGGTGTAAGTACCGGTCCGGTGTGTGTGACTGTGTCCTGGAGGTGTAAGTACCGGTCCGGTGTGTGTGACTGCATCCTGGAGGTGTAAGTACCGGTCCGGTGTGTGTGACCGCATCCTGGAGGTGTAAGTACCGGTCCGGTGTGTGTGACCGCATCCTGGAGGTGTAAGTACCGGTCCGGTGTGTGTGACTGTGTCCTGGAGGTGTAAGTACCGGTCCGGTGTGTGTGACCGCATCCTGGAGGTGTAAGTACCGGTCCGGTGTGTGTGACCGCATCCTGGAGGTGTAAGTACCGGTCCGGTGTGTGTGACCGCATCCTGGAGGTGTAAGTACCGGTCGGGTGTGTGTGACTGTGTCCTGGAGGTGTAAGTACCGGTCCTGTGTGTGTGACTGTGTCCTGGAGGTGTAAGTACCGGTCCGGTGTGTGTGACTGTGTCCTGGAGGTGTAAGTACCGGTCCGGTGTGTGTGACTGCGTCCTGGAGGTGTAAGTACCGGTCCGGTGTGTGTGACTGTGTCCTGGAGGTGTAAGTACCGGTCGGGTGTGTGTGACTGTGTCCTGGAGGTGTAAGTACCGGTCCTGTGTGTGTGACTGTGTCCTGGAGGTGTAAGTACCGGTCCGGTGTGTGTGACTGTGTCCTGGAGGTGTAAGTACCGGTCCGGTGTGTGTGACTGCGTCCTGGAGGTGTAAGTACCGGTCCGGGGTGTGTGACTGTGTCCTGGAGGTGTAAGTACTGATCCGGTGTGTGTGACGGTGTCCTGGAGGTGTAAGTACCGATCCGGTGTCCTGTGTGTGACTGCATCCTGGAGGTGTAAGTACCGGTCCGGTGTGTGTGACGGTGTCCTGGAGGTGTAAGTACCGGTCCGGGGTGTGTGACTGTGTCCTGGAGGTGTAAGTACTGTGTATGTGTGACTGTGTCCTGGAGGTGTAAGTACCGGTCCGGTGTGTGTGACTGGGTCCTGGAGGTGTAAGTACCGGTCCGGTGTGTGTGACTGTGTCCTGGAGGTGTAAGTACCGGTCCTGGGTGTGTGACTGCATCCTGGAGGTGTAAGTACCGGTCCGGTGTGTGTGACTGCGTCCTGGAGGTGTAAGTACCGGTCCGGTGTGTGTGACGGTGTCCTGGAGGTGTAAGTACCGGTCCGGTGTGTGTGACAGTGTCCTGGAGGTGTAAGTACCGGTCCGGTGTGTGTGACGGTGTCCTGGAGGTGTAAGTACCGGTCCGGTGTCCTGTGTGTGACGGTGTCCTGGAGGTGTAAGTACCGGTCCGGTGTGTGTGACAGTGTCCTGGAGGTGTAAGTACCGGTCCGGTGTGTGTGACGGTGTCCTGGAGGTGTAAGTACCGGTCCGGTGTGTGTGACTGTGTCCTGGAGGTGTAAGTACCGGTCCGGTGTGTGTGACTGCGTCCTGGAGGTGTAAGTACCGGTCCGGTGTGTGTGACTGTGTCCTGGAGGTGTAAGTACCGGTCCGGTGTGTGTGACTGCATCCTGGAGGTGTAAGTACCGGTCCGGTGTGTGTGACTGCGTCCTGGAGGTGTAAGTACCGGTCCGGTGTGTGTGACGGTGTCCTGGAGGTGTAAGTACCGGTCCGGTGTGTGTGACTGTGTCCTGGAGGTGTAAGTACCGGTCCGGTGTGTGTGACTGCATCCTGGAGGTGTAAGTACCGGTCCGGTGTGTGTGACTGCATCCTGGAGGTGTAAGTACCGTTCCGGTGTGTGTGACCGCATCCTGGAGGTGTAAGTACTGGTCCGGTGTGTGTGACGGTGTCCTGGAGGTGTAAGTACCGTGACAGTATCCTGGAGGTGTAAGTACCGTGACAGTATCCTGAAGGTGTAAGTACTGTGAGGGTGTCCAGGGTGTGTGACGGTGTCCTGGAGGTGTAAGTACCGGTCCGGTGTGTGTGACGGTGTCTGGTGTGTGTGACAGTGTCCTGGAGGTGTAAGTAACGGTCTGGTGTGTCTGACATTGTCCTGGAGGTGTAAGTACCAGTCCGGTGTGTGTGACTGCATCCTGAAGGTGTAAGTACCGGTCCCGTGTGTGTGACAGTGTCCTGGAGGTGTAAGTACTGATCCGGTGTCCTGTGTGTGACTGCATCCTGGAGGAGTAAGTACCGATCCGGTGTGTGTGACCACATTCTGGAGGTGTAAGTACTTATCCGGTGTGTGACAGAATCCTGGAGGTGTAAGTACTGATCTGGTGACCGGTATGTGTGACTGCATCCTGGAGGTGTAAGTACCGGTCCGGTGTAAGTACCGATCCAGCATACGGTGTGCGACAAGGTCTTGGAGGTGTAAGTACTGGTCCAGTGTGTGACTGTGTCCTGGAGGTGTAAGTACCCATCGGGTATCCAGTGTTCGTGACAACATCCTGAAGGTGTAAGTACTGATCTTGTGTGTGTGACTGCATCCCTGAGGTGTAAGTACTGATCCGGTGTGTAACATAATCCTGGAGGTGTAAGTACTGTTCTGGTGTTCGGTGTGTGACAGTGTCCTAGAGGTGTAAGTACCGGTCCGGTGTGTGACAGGGTGTAGTAAGTCGTCCAGCTCTTCCTGAATACTTCCTTTTCCCTTGAGCTGCAGCATCCGCCCCAGTGCAGGAGGGGAGTAGGAAGGAAGTGTTACTGTGCACACCCTGATGTGTCCTCTTCTCTCCTCTCCTCTGTAATGGGGTGAATGTGGAGGGGAGTAGCAGGGAAGTTGTACTGTGCACACCCCGATGTCTCCTCTTCTCTCCTCAGTAATGGGGTGAATGTGGAGGGGAGTAGCAGGAAAGTTGTACTGTGCACCCCCTGATCAGTCCTCTTCTCTCCTCAGTAACGGGGTGAATGTGGAGGGGGCCACACACAAGCAGGTGGTGGACCTGATCCGGGCTGGGGAGAAGGAGCTGGTGCTGACGGTGCTGTCGGTGCCCCCACACGAGGCCGATAATCTGGATCCCAGCGATGACTCCTCAGGCCAGTCCTTCTACGACTACACGGAGAAGCAGGCGGTGCCCATCTCCATCCCCACATACAAACACGTGGAGCAGAACGCTGAGAAGTTTGTGGTAAGTGGTGAGTGCTGGTGAGGAGTGCACAGTATAACTTCTATCCCGGTCCCATGACCTCTGCCTCCTCCTGCAGGTCTATAATGTCTACATGGCCGGACGCCAGCTCTGCTCCAAGAGATACCGCGAGTTCGCTATCCTCAACCAGAACCTGAAGAGAGAATTTGCCAACTTCACCTTCCCCCGACTGCCAGGAAAATGGCCGTTCTCCCTGTCAGAGCAGCAGCTGGACGCCCGGAGGAGGGGCCTGGAGGAGTACCTGGAGAAAGGTGAGCTGGAGGGAGACCACCGGGGAAGAGGGGCCTGGAGGAGTACCTGGAGAAAGGTGAGCAGGGGGGGAGACCACTGGTGGAGGGGGGCCTGGAGGAGTACCTGGAGAAAGGTGAGCGGGAGGGAGACCACTGGGGAAGAGGGGCCTGGAGGAGTACCTGGAGAAAGGTGAGCGGGAGGGAGACCACTGGGGAAGAGGGGCCTGGAGGAGTACCTGGAGAAAGGTGAGCGGGAGGGAGACCACTGGGGAAGAGGGGCCTGGAGGAGTACCTGGAGAAAGGTGAGCAGGGGGGGAGACCACTGGTGGAGAGGGGCCTGGAGGAGTACCTGGAGAAAGGTGAGCGGGAGGGAGACCACTGGGGAAGAGGGGCCTGGAGGAGTACCTGGAGAAAGGTGAGCAGGGGGGGGGACCACTGGGGAAGAGGGGCCTGGAGGAGTACCTGGAGAAAGGTGAGAGGGGGGGAGACCACCGGGGAATAGGGGCCTGGAGGAGTACCTGGAGAAAGGTGAGCAGGGGGGAGACCACTGGGGAAGAGGGGCCTGGAGGAGTACCTGGAGAAAGGTGAGCAGGGGGGGGGGGGGGGAGACCACTGGTGGAGAGGGGCCTGGAGGAGTACCTGGAGAAAGGTGAGCAGGAGGGAGACCACTGGGGAAGAGGGGCCTGGAGGAGTACCTGGAGAAAGGTGAGCAGGGGGGGGGGAGACCACTGGGGAAGAGGGGCCTGGAGGAGTACCTGGAGAAAGGTGAGCAGGGGGGGAGACCACCGGGGGAGAGGGGCCTGGAGGAGTACCTGGAGAAAGGTGAGCAGGGGGGGGGGGAGACCACTGGTGGAGGGGGGCCTGGAGGAGTACCTGGAGAAAGGTGAGAGGGGGGCCGCAGGGGAAGAGGGGCCTGGAGGAGTACCTGGAGAAAGGTGGGGGGGGGGGGGGAGACCACTGGTGGAGGGGGGCCTGGAGGAGTACCTGGAGAAAGGTGAGAGGGGGGCCGCAGGGGAAGAGGGGCCTGGAGGAGTACCTGGAGAAAAGTGAGCAGGGGGGGGGAGGGGGGCCTGGAGGAGTACCTGGAGAAAGGTGAGCAGGGGGGGGGGGAGACCACCGGGGGAGGGGGGCCTGGAGGAGTACCTGGAGAAAGGTGAGCGGGGGGGGGGGGGGGGGGGACCACCGGGGGGGGGGGGCCTGGAGGAGTACCTGGAGAAAGGTGAGCAGGGGGGGGGGGGAGACCACTGGTGGAGAGGGGCCTGGAGGAGTACCTGGAGAAAGGTGAGCAGGGGGGGGGGGGGGGAGACCACCGGGGGAGGGGGGCCTGGAGGAGTACCTGGAGAAAGGTGAGCGGGGGGGGGGGGGGGGGGGGGGGGAGGGAGACCACTGGGGAAGAGGGCCTGGAGGAGTACCTGGAGAAAGGTGAGAGGGGGGGGGGAGACCACTGGGGGAGAGGGGCCTGGAGGAGTACCTGGAGAAAGGTGAGAGGGGGGGGGAGACCACTGGGGAAGAGGGGCCTGGAGGAGTACCTGGAGAAAGGTGAGCGGGAGGGAGACCACTGGTGGAGAGGGGCCTGGAGGAGTACCTGGAGAAAGGTGAGCGGGAGGGAGACCACTGGGGAAGAGGGGCCTGGAGGAGTACCTGGAGAAAGGTGAGAGGGGGGGGGGAGACCACTGGGGAAGAGGGGCCTGGAGGAGTACCTGGAGAAAGGTGAGCAGGGAGGGGGGGGACCACTGGTGGAGAGGGGCCTGGAGGAGTACCTGGAGAAAGGTGAGCAGGGGGGGGGGGGGAGACCACTGGTGGAGAGGGGCCTGGAGAAAGGTGACCGGGGGGGGGGGGAGACCACCGGGGAGTGGGGCCTGGAGGAGTACCTGGAGAAAGGTGAGCAGGGGGGGGGGGAGACCACCGGGGGAGGGGCCTGGAGGAGTACCTGGAGAAAGGTGAGCAGGGGAGCTGCAGGGCGGAGAGTGATGCAGTATGGGACGCTCTGTGACCTTTCTCATCTCTCTCTGCACAGTTTGCTCTATCCGGGTGATCGGGGAGAGTGACATCATGCAGGAGTTCCTTTCAGAGTCGGATGAGGTAAGATCAGAGTTAAGGGAAGGTCCGATATGGAGGTGGGGGGGCGCACGTTGTTCTGGTGATTACGAGCCGTGTATCGCTCCCCTCCCCCTCTCACAGAACTATAATGGTGTTTCCGATGTGGAGCTGCGGGTGGCGCTACCTGACAAGACAACGGCCACCGTACGGGTGAAGAAGAACAGCACCACAGACCAGGTGTTCCAGGTAGTGGGGGCTGCATGCTGTAGGGGGCGTCCTTCACCATGTCTGCACCCCCTCACTGTCTTCTGTCCCTGCAGGCTCTCGCTGCCCGGATCGGGATGGACGCCATCACAGCAAACTACTTTGCCTTGTTTGAGGTCATTAACCATTCCTTCGGTCAGTACTGGTGGATTTCTGTCTCTTGTGTATTTCCTGAGGGTCACATGACCTGGTGTTCTGGGCTCCTATTGGTAGACAGCTGGCCCATACATTGATGTACGCAATTTGCTGTGCGGCCACCAGGGGGCGCTGACTACCTGCAGGATAGCTACAGCTCCTATGTGTCCTGTAGGGGAGATTCTCTGAGCTCACACTCCTGTATTGTTATAGGCCCTGGCTTCTGTATGTGACGGATATCCTCTTATTATGCTCCTGTACTGTTATAGGCCCTGGGTTCTGGCTCCTGTACTGTTATAGCCCCTGTGCTATAGGGTTCTGGCTTCTGTATGTGACGGATATCCTCTTATTATGCTCCTGTACTGTCATAGCCCCTGTGCTATAGGGTTCTGGCTTCTGTATGTGACGGATATCCTCTTATTATGCTCCTGTACTGTTATAGCCCCTGTGCTATAGGGTTCTGGCTTCTGTATGTGACGGATATCCTCTTATTATGCTCCTGTACTGTTATAGGCCCTGGGTTCTGGCTCCTGTACTGTTATAGCCCCTGTGCTATAGGGTTCTGGCTCCTTTATGTGACGGATATCCTCTTATCACGCTCCTGTACTGTTATATAATCTCCGGGTGTGGTTATGGGTCGTGCTATCTTTCTTTGCTCTCTCAGTCAGGAAGTTGGCGCCCAATGAGTTCCCCCACAAGTTGTATGTACAGAACTACACATCTGCTGTGCCCGGCACCTGCCTGACCGTGCGCAAATGGCTCTTCACCACCTCAGAGGAGGCGCTGCTGAAGGACAACGACCTCGCCATGTCCTACTTCTTCCACCAGGTGGGTGCCGCCGGCCGGACTGGCCCTGCCACCGTTGCCGCTCCTCCCCAGGCTGACCCTGCCGATGCCGCTGACCCTGCCGCTCCTCCCCGGACTGACCCTGCCGATGCCGCTGACCCTGCTGCCGATGCCGCCGCCGCTCCTCCCCGGGCTGACCCTGCCGCCGATGCCGCCGCCGCTCCTCCCCGGGCTGACCCTGCCGCCGATGCCGCTCCTCCCCAGGCTGGCGCTGGCCCTGCTCTCCGCTCTGTTCTGGTGCACTCCCCTTGGCTGGCAGTGTCAGCACTGAAAGGCTTTGGGATTTCAGCTCTGAAGGTTTGTATTTGATCTCTTGCAGGCGGTGGATGACGTGAAGAAAGGTTATATAAAGGCGGAGGACAAGGCGTATCAGCTGCAGAAGCTGTGCGAGCAGCGGAAGATGCTGATGGTGAGTGGCAGGATCGGCTGGGGGCCTCACTGGGGTTGTTGTCTCCTCTGTGCTCAGTGTCGCCCCCTGTGGTCTCTTCCAGTACCTAAACATGTTACGGAGCTGTGATGGCTACAATGAGATCATGTTCCCGCACTGTTCCTGCGACTCCCGGAGGAAAGGCCACGTCATCACCGCCATCAGCATCAAGCACTTCAAGCTGCTGGCCTGCACAGAGGAGGGGCAGCTGGAGGTGAGGCAAGCCGCTGGGTGGTGTCGCCTCCACCCCCACCCCTACCCCTACATTACCCACTGACCCTCCACCCCTCCTCTCATTACAGAACCAGGTCATTGCCTTTGAATGGGACGAGATGCAGCGATGGGACACGGACGAGGAAGGGATGGCGTTCTGCTTCGAGTACGCCCGTGGGGAAAAGAAACCCCGATGGGTCAAGATATTCACTCCATATGTGAGTACAGAGCCCAGCTGGTGTGCTGAGACGTGTAGTAAGCGGTAGTCACAGCCCCTCTCCCTGTATATCATGTCTTAGTGGTCATCACAGCCCGCTGTATATCACGTCTTAGCGGTAGTCACAGCCCCGCCCCTGTATATCATGTCCTTGTGGTAGTCAAAGCTGTGCCCCCTGTATACCGTATCTTAGTGGTAGTCACAGCCCCGCCCCCTATATATCATGTCTTAGCCGTAGTCACAGACCCCTGTATATCATGTCTTAGGGTGGTATTACACGGGCCGATGGGGGCCTGATAATACTTGTAAACGAGCAGCGATCTGCTAGATCGGCGCCTATTACACGGCCCGATAATCATTAAACAAGGGCTGCAGGGACATTGTTACCGATGCCCTTGCTTAACTATACACAATACCTATCCACGTTCCAGGGCTGCTGCTGCGGTCTTCTCCTCCACGGGTCCCGCACACTCTAACTTCAGAGTGGCCTGTCAGCTGACAGGCCGCGGCGGTCCCGGCCTGTGATTGGCTGAGCTGCCTGTCAGCTGACAGGCCACTCTGAAGTTAGAGCGTGCGGGACCCGTGGAGGAGAAGACGGCAGCAGCAGCCCTGGAATGTGGATAGGTAATGTATATCGTCAGTCGCCGGCCGAGCACCGCTATTACACGTAGCTGTGCGCGGTCAGCGCCCGACGAAAATGGGTCCAAACCTCTATCAACGATCAGCCGATGATCGTCGTCATCGGCTGAGCGTTGTATTTATTAGATGGAGTGATAACCTGCCGAATCGGGCCGATTGTTCCGTGTAATAGTACCCTTAGTGGTAGTCACAGCCCCGCCCCCGTATATCATGTCCTTGTAGTCACAGCCCCAACGCGGGGCATGGTGTAGTTATGTGCTGCATAATGGGCATGTGTTTACCAGGGTGGGGGTGTAGTGTAGGTTTAGATCTCTGCTTCATGACTGACTGATTCCAGTTCCATCCAGACTCTAAGAACATCCATAACACCTACAATATACAGAGCTCTGATAGGTACATATGCCTGCATTCACTGACAGCAAGCAGAAAGAACCATACGGCAGCATTCACTGACAGCAAGAAGAAAGAACCATACCGCAGCAGTCACTGAAAGCAAGCAGAGAGAGAACCCTACGGCTGCATTCACTGACGGCAAGCAGAGAGAGAACCCTACGGCTGCAGTCACTGAAAGCAAGCAGAGAGAGAACTATAAGGTTTCATATTAGAGAGACCTAGGCTCAGGGACACATGTAAGTCTATAGACGGCTAACCCCGCCCCCGGAGACATCATCACATGTCCTGTGCCTACAAAGGGAGGGGAGAAGGCGGAGCAGCATCTTGTCAGAGTGGACACAGAGAAGATTATTTTAGATGTCCAGAGAATATAAAAAAAGAGAAAAAACCAGGGAAAGGGTGCAAGGTTATACGTGTATATTAGACACAGGGTGGGATTGGGGACGCGGATCGTCTATTGCTTTTGTTACCGGGATAACACCTTTAACTTCTCTCTGCAGTTTAACTACATGCATGAATGCTTCGAGAGAGTTTTCTGTGAACTAAAGTGGAGGAAAGAGGTAACTATCCCCAATCATATCCTAGACACCCCCCCCCCCCCCCCGCGCCATCTGACTCTGCCCCCTCTCTCTTTCCAGGTGGAAGAAGAAGCCACAGACAAAGACAATAAGAACTGCACCAATGACAGTACGTGCAGCAAGGTAACCTGCACCCACCACCCCTGTCGCTCAGGCCGTGCTGCCCATCTACACATACCATAACCGCGCCGCCCGTCAGCAACCACCCCCCCCCCCCCCCAGCTATTTGTCTTGGCGATGTAACTCTTCCCTCTCTCTCTTCCACAGAACATCTTTCAGATTGTACGATTGCAGCACAAGGACACTAGCACCTAGCAGCCGCCACCATGGGTCCCTCCCCCTCCTCCTCGGCCGGCGGAGCCGCCACTTGTTCAGCAGCATCTCATATTGTCCTAAAGACAGACTGAATTAACCTCTTTAGCCCTGGGCTGCCCTGAACAGCATTGCAGGGGTTAATCATTCCGCACCAAGCATTAGACCTCAGTGTCGTCCAGGCCGCTCTTGAGCAAGACGTCTCATCCTCTAAGTCCCGCCATTGCTTTTTGTAGTTTGGACCCCTCCCAATCCCGTTGTTGTCGTCCTTGCATGTGTGATTAACCCTTCCCTCTCTCCTAACACTACTACCTGGCGGACATGAAGTGGCTGATGGGACGCGGTGGTCTCCACATTTCTGCACTTGTATATAGGAGATCTCCCTCCTCACCCGTACCCGGACCGGATCTGCCGCTGCTGCCCCTCCCCTCCCACACTCCGCCCATTCTGCGGATTAGGTCAGCACCCTTTGTAATGATGTCAGTATTCACAGCACCCAGATCCACTGCCGCGTCCGGCGTCCATGTCAGTGTCTGCACCTGGGGAGGGGAACACGGAGAGGAAACAGCGAGCTGGGGGCGGGGCCATGAATCTAAAGTGCTACTTTCTATACAATTGTGCCAAACGGGAAAGTGCTATTTCCCCTCCCCCGCAGATGATGGGGATTGGCGGTTGGTGACTACAATTTTCAATTTCCCCCCCAAGTGTCGTCTGGCCGAGTGAATGTAAGGGGCGGGGGGCGTGACCTAGTCAGGTGACCACGGAGCGTATGATGTGCCTTCATGTAGTGTGTAAATCCCTCCCCCGCACCCGTCAGGCTCGGCTCTTGTGTGTCGCGGTGGGCAGGGTCTTTACTGCCGACCTCGCCTCCTTCCCCTCCTATGCCTCAGACCAGAACAAATCTTCCAGCGGTGACGTCCACATCACAGCAATAACATAGCGGTCACCAGCTAAGGCCCCGCCCCTCCCCTCCCTTTCTCTGGTCTCGCCACCCCCCCTCCCCTCCTCCGGTCTCTCAAACAACCCCTCCCCCCCCGTGTGGACTTTGTTTATGTTCTCTTTAATTTATTTTCTAACCAGGACGCGGTTGCCGTCAGGATGGTTTATTTTGTTTGCATCGAATGTGAAGGGTTTAAGGAGAGAGAAGCGCGTGCACCAGTGTTTAACGTCATGTTCCAGAGCTAACAATCTAATCTCGTTCAGTAAAGTCACCTTAGTGTAATTAATTGTAACATATTCTTTTAAATAAATCAATTTATTGATGAAACCGCCATCACCTGGCTGCTTATTAACCTGCATGGGGGCTCCGGCTCCCAAGGGGGTCCCTGATGTGTAGGGGTCAGTACCAACCATAGGTGTCCAAGGAAGGATGACCAGAGTCAGTGATCTTCAGAGCACTCGGTCAGGTCGAAAGCAAAAAATGGAGGGCAAGGCACTACTTAGATCTATAGGATGGGGTGCTCGACCCAATATGACATGAAAAATTCATACAAGACAACCAACAAAGGAAAGCCATGTCACACATGTAAGGGTGGCACTCCCAAAATAACAAAATAAATTAGATAAATAAATAAATAGTATAAGCTGCATGTAAAGGTGGCAAAAGTACAACAAATTTTATTAATACACGAAAGTCATAAAGTGCAAAACATACAGGTTAAAAGCAATTAAAACCACAACATACAAAAGTCCATGTTAGATAGACATGGAACCAGGACAAACTGACATGTATCCAAATAAGACGCCCCCTATGGTAAATGATACTGACTCAAACCATAAGAAATGATGTATATGTGTCAGAATATGAGCAGTGATGTCTGTATGAATGACAGAGCTCAATGGACACAAAACAACCCGGATAGATAGGAGAACAAAGAATATGAAGAAATTGTGTGAGTCTAGTAATAGGATTAAATATCACCAGAGGGGGAGTCCATGTCAGGGTCCGAAAAACCCCACGCGTTCCGTCTCCGTCACGAGACTTTTTGAGAAAGTCTCGTGACGGAGACGGAACGCGTGGGGTTTTTCGGACCCTGACATGGACTCCCCCTCTGGTGATATTTAATCCTATTACTAGACTCACACAATTTCTTCATATTCTTTGTTCTCCTATCTATCCGGGTTGTTTTGTGTCCATTGAGCTCTGTCATTCATACAGACATCACTGCTCATATTCTGACACATATACATCATTTCTTATGGTTTGAGTCAGTATCATTTACCATAGGGGGCGTCTTATTTGGATACATGTCAGTTTGTCCTGGTTCCATGTCTATTTAACATGGACTTTTGTATGTTGTGGTTTTAATTGCTTTTAACCTGTATGTTTTGCACTTTATGACTTTCGTGTATTAATAAAATTTGTTGTACTTTTGCCACCTTTACATGCAGCTTATACTATTTATTTATTTATCTAATTTATTTTGTTATTTTGGGAGTGCCACCCTTACATGTGTGACATGGCTTTCCTTTGTTGGTTGTCTAGCACTCGGTCAGGTGGGGTCCCCAGTGTGTAAGGGTCAGTACCAACCATAGGTATCCAAGGAAGGATGACCAGAGTCAGTGATCTTCAGAGCACTCGGTCAGGTGGGGTCCCCAGTGTGTAAGGGTCAGTACCAACCATAGGTATCCAAGGAAGGATGACCAGAGTCAGTGATCTTCAGAGCACTCGGTCAGGTGGGGTCACCGGTGTGTAAGGGTCAGTACCGACCATAGGTGTCTGAGGAAGGACGACCAGAGTTGGCGATCTTCAGAGCACTCGGTCATGTGGGGTCCCCAGTGTGTAAGGGTCAGTACCGACCATAGGTGTCCAAGGAAGGACGACTAGAGTCAGTGATCTTCAGAGCACTCAGTTATGTGGGGTCCCCGGTGTGTATGGGTCAGTACCAACCATAGGTGTCCAAGGAAGGACGACCAGAGTTGGCGATCTCCAGAGCACCCGGTCAGGTGGGGTCACCGGTGTGTAAGGGTCAGTACCGACCATAGGTGTCTGAGGAAGGACGACCAGAGTTGGCGATCTCCAGAGCACCCGGTCAGGTGGGGTCCCCGGTGTCTGAGATCTGTGTTGATGTAATTTCCTTACTTAGTTTGTTGCTAGAGATGAGCGAACCAGGTTCGGGTTCGAGTCGATCCGAACCCGAACGTTCGGTATTTGATTAGTGGCGGCTGCTGAACTTGGATAAAGCTCTAAGGTTGTCTGGAAAACATGGATACAGCCAATGACTATATCCATGTTTTCCACATAGCCTTAGGGCTTTATGCAACTTCAGCAGCCACCGCTAATCAAATGCTAAACGTTCGGGTTCGGATGGACTCCAGCATGTTCCAGGTTCCCTCATCTCTATTTGTTGCTTAGTGTATTAGAATTGCACATTGAGATACTGATCAGTGACTTTTTTGACTCTCTGGAATCCAGAGCTGGGACCTTCTACGTTCCCCAGAGGTGTCATCTCTACCTGGTAATATGGTCCCACCCTGACCCCTGCTAACTGATGTGGCACAGGAGGTGGGGTAGTTAGGTGAGCTGTCTGTGTGTGAGGGCCGTAGTAGATTTGGCTGGACCTGAAGAGAGAAAGCTGCCGCGCTCTTCCTCACCATGTTGCTGTGTTTTTCATATTTGAAGCGTTCATTACATTGGAATAAAGAACTTTGAGAAGAAAATAACTGCTCAGTGCTTGTCTCTATTGGTCACGAGGCCCGTCGTGGTGGATAGTGGTTGGAGAGTTGCACTGAGCAGTATGCAGATACGAGAGCTGGAAGAGCCTGATATGGACCCTTTTGAGGAATTATTTCACAGGAGGATCAGACTGCTTGGAAGAGAACTGAGCTGAGGATGAGAGAGCAGAGCGAGTGCAGTGCCAGGACATCACTGGAGGATGAGAGAGCAGAGCGAGCGCAGTGCCAGGACATCACTGGAGGATGAGAGAGCAGAGCGCAGTGCCAGGACATCACTGGAGGATGAGAGAGCAGAGCGAGCGCAGTGCCAGGACATCACTGGAGGATGAGAGAGCAGAGCGCAGTGCCAGGACATCACTGGAGGATATGAGAGCAGAGCGAGCGCAGTGCCAGGACATCACTGGAGGATGAGAGAGCAGAGCGAGCGCAGTGCCAGGACATCACTGGAGGATGAGAGCGCAGAGCGAGCGCAGTGCCAGGACATCACTGGAGGATGAGAGAGCAGTGCGAGCGCAGTGCCAGGACATCACTGGAGGATGAGAGAGCAGAGCGAGCGCAGTGCCAGGACATCACTGGAGGATGAGAGAGCAGAGCGAGCGCAGTGCCAGGACATCACTGGAGGATGAGAGAGCAGAGCACGGTGCCAGGACATCACTGGAGGATGAGAGAGCAGAGCGCGGTGCCAGGACATCACTTGAGGATGAGAGCAGAGCGCAGTGCCAGGACATCACAGAAGAATATGAGAGCAGAGCGCGGTGCCAGGACATCACTGGAGAATGAGAGAGCAGAGCGTGGTGTCAGGACATCACTGGAGGATGAGAGCAGAGCGCAGTGCCGGGACATCACTGGAGGATGAGAGCAGAGGGTGGTGCCAGGACATCACTGATGTCCTGGCACTGCGCTCTGCTCTCTCATCCTCCAGTGATGTCCTGGCACCACTCTCTGCTCTCTCATCCTCCAGCGATGTCCTGGCACCGCTCACGCTCTGCGCTTTCATCCTCCAGTGATGTCCTGAGTGTAGTGCCAAGACATCACTGGAGGATGAGAGAGCAGAGTGAGCGTGGTGTCAGGACATCACTGGAGGATGAGAGAGCAGAACGAGCGTGGTGTCAGGACATCACTGGAGAATGAGAGAGCAGAGTGTAGTGCCAGGACATCACTGGAGGATGAGAGAGCAGAGCGCAGTGCCAGGACATCAGTGATGTCCTGGCACCACCCTCTGCTCTCATCCTCCAGTGATGTCCTGGCACCACCCTCTGCTCTCATCCTCCAGTGATGTCCTGGCACTACACTCTGCTCTCTCATCCTCCACTGGAGGATGAGAGTAGAGGGTGGTGCCAGGACATTACTGGAGGATGAGAGAACAAGAGTTAAAGCGACTCTGTACCCACAATCTGACCCCTCCAAACCACTTGTACCTTCGGATAGCTGCTTTTAACCCAAGATCTGTCCTGGGGTCTGTTTGGCAGGTGATGCAGTTATTGTCCTAAAAAACAACTTTTAAACTGGCAGCCCTGTGCCCAACGGGCGGGGCTTACATTGAGTATGCATTAGGCTGGCACAACCTCTCTGTCCCTCCTCACCATTAGGAATGCTCCAGGCAGATTGTCTCCTATTCCCCACCTGTGTCAGCACGGCACATGGACTGGATCATAATGCACATGTTCAGCATGGAGAAAATGTTATAGTGGCATTTCTAATGATGAAGAGGGTGGGGAGGAGGGACAGAGGGGTGGTGCAAAGTTAGGGCACAGATACTCCCGTTTGGCACGGGGCTGCAAGTTTAAAAGTTGTTTATTTTGGGACAATAACTGCATCACCTGCCGAACGGACCCCAGGACAGATCTTGGATTAAAAGCAGCTATCCGAAGTGGTTTGGGGGGACAGATTGTGGGTACAGAGTCACTTTAAGGAGTGGGTGATAAATCGAGAACTCTAGACTTTGGAAGAAGCTGCCTGTCTAGCTGATAGGTATGTGGAAAACAGATCTGCAGCACAGAGAAGTCCTGTATGTACTACTACAGCGCCAGAGAAGGTGAAGGAAGTGGTGCCCCAACTCCTACAGCCTCCTCCCAGGTCACTTGGAATGGTGTCTCCTGGTTCTTAGAGCTGCTGTGGCTCCCCAGGACAGCTGCAAGCCGTCTGCCTGATAGCTAAGAGATCAACCCCTGGATCACCTATTGAAAATTCACCAGCGGCTCCTCTCCAATCTGCAGTCAGTCAGTAAAAGAGCGAGGGATGCCCCAGGGTGGATTCAGCAGTTGGGTATGATAAGTCTCATGTGGACACATAGAGGAAGCAGAATATACAGATAACTGGGCTAATGCTGAAAAAAAGGTAAAATCATGAGGTTCTAGTGCAGGCGGATGGACGGCCAGCTAAAGGCTTCATGGATTCCGGGGCCTTCATCACTCTGGTAGAACCCCATGTGGTTCCAATACAGGTGGATGGACGGCCAGCTAAAGGCTTCATGGATTCCGGGGCCTTCATCACTCTGGTAGAACCCCATGTGGTTCCAGTGCAGGTGGATGGACGGCCAGCTAAAGGCTTCATGGATTCCGGGGCCTTCATCACTCTGGTAGAACCCCATGTGGTTCCCATACAGGTGGATGGACGGCCAGCTGAAGGCTTCATGGATTCCGGGGCTTCTGAGACCTACAGAGATCTGTTTGCTAATGTAATTTCCTCCCGGTCATGTGGGGTCCCCGGTGTGTAGGCATCAGTACCAGCCATAGGTGTCTAAGGAAGGATGACCAGGGTCGGCTTACTCGGTCATGTGAGGTCCCTGGTGTCACAGAGATCTGATTTTACTTGGTTTGTTGCTTGTTGTATTAGCATTGTGATACTTCTTAGTGAGTGCTCTGTGCTTGCCTCTATTGGTCACAAGTCCCTTTCGTGACACCTGGTATATAGGTTCTGGCCATTGGTGGGCAAGGAGGAACGACTGGGGTCAGCAATCTCCAGAGCACTCGGTCATGTGGGGTCTCCGGTGTGTAGGGGTCAGTACCTGCCATAGGTGTCCTGGGAAGGACGACCGGGGTCAGCAATCTCCAGAGCACTCGGTCATGTAAGGTCCCTGGTATAGAGAGGTCAGTACTGGCCATAAGTGTCTAAGGAAGGACAACTGGGCTCGTCGATCTCATGAGCACCCGCCATGTTGTGATGTCCCTGGTGTGCAGGAGTATGTACTGGCCATAGGTGTCCAAGGAAGGACGACTGGGGTCAGTGATTTCCAGAGCACCTGGTCATGTGGGGTCCCTGGTATATAGGGGTCAGTGCCGGCCATAGGTGTCCAAGGAAGGACACCCCCCCCCCCCCCCCCCCCCCCCCCCCATGGCAGCAGTCAGCAGGATAATGCCCTGGGCGCCATGAAAAAGGTTTCTATTACAGAGTCCGATCATAAAGTGTAAATGAGCACCAATCTACTAGATAGGCGCTTGTTTACTGAGTAATTACAGAGGCCGACTATGGGGCAGCAGGGGCTGCATAGACATTGTCAGCAATGTCCGTGCAGCCTTTGGCGTAAAATATTTTCTTACTTTATCAGGTGTCCTCGGCCTTCCCCGGTGTCTGCAGCTGTCTTCTGATTCCTTCTGGCAAGTGATTGGCTGAGCGGCCTGTCCATGCAGAGACCAGACAGGAACAGAAGACAGAGATCAGGGAAGACCAAGGACACCCGAGAACATAGTAAGGTAAGTAAATACAGTGGTACCTTCCTTGGTTTAAAAGTAACTTGGATTGAGAGCGTTTTTCAAAACTGTAACTTGGTGTAAGAGCATTGCTTTGGTGTAAGAGCTCCCTGTGCTGGGTGGGAGGGGGAGCGGGGGAGGGGTATGTTCTGCATAGCGGGGTCTACAGCCATGTACTCTGACCCAGAAAGTCTCCCCCACCTTCCAAATCATAGCAGATCCATTTCAGGCTGGGGCTTACATCAGAGGACAGGACTGTGGAGGTAATCTCTCCATAGCTGTAACCCCTCTCTCCCCGGACAGAGAGTGCTTCTATACTGTGCTTACCCTATTCATTGCTCATTCCTTCCTGATCCCTGCAGTCTGTCAGCCCTTGTGTTTCAAATCCTCTCTATTCCTGCTATAATCTGCCTGCACTTACACCCAGCTATACACACTACTGCTATAATGTACCTGTACTTACTTTCAGCCACTCACACTGCTGCATAGATGTTTCTGTCACTGTCCTCCTGCACAGCTGATTCGCACTTCCCGATTGGTCCATGCTGAACACCTCCCCCCCCCCTCCCATTGCTGTCATGTGACCACACAGATCTCTGACAGCAGCCCTGCTATGGGGTCTGGGGGGGGGGCACACATCACAGGGCTATGGGGTCTGGGAGGGGACTCATCACAGGGCTATGGGGTCCGGGAGGGGACTCATCACAGGGCTATGGGGTATGGGGTCTGGGGGGGGGGGGGACACAACACAGGGCTATGGGGTCCTGGGGGGGGCACATCACAGGGCTATGGGGCCTGGGGGTGGGGGACACATCACAGGGCTATGGGGTCTTGGGGGGGGGGGGACACATCACAGGGCTATGGGGTCTGGGGGTGGGGGACACATCACAGGGCTATGGGGTCTGGGGGGGGGACACATCACAGGGCTATGGGGCCTGGGGGGGGGGACACATCACAGGGCTATGGGGTCTGGGGGGGGACACAGCTATGGGGTCTGGGGGGGGGACACATCACAGGGCTATGGGGTCTGGGGGTGGGGGACACATCACAGGGCTATGGGGTCTGGGGGTGGGGGACACATCACAGGGCTATGGGGTCTGGGGGGGGGGGGGGGACACATCACAGGGCTATGGGGTCTGGGGGGGGACACATCACAGGGCTATGGGGTCTGGGGGGGGGACACATCACAGGGCTATGGGGTCTGGGGGGGCACATCACAGGGCTATGGGGCCTGGGGGTGGGGGACACATCACAGGGCTATTGGGTCTGGGGGTGGGGGACACATCACAGGGCTATGGGGTCTGGGGGTGGGGGACACATCACAGGGCTATTGGGTCTGGGGGTGGGGGACACATCACAGGGCTATGGGGTCTGGGGGGGGGACACATCACAGGGCTATGGGGTCTGGGGGGAGACACATCACAGGGCTATGGGGTCTGGGGGGGGGGGGACACATCACAGGGCTATGGGGTCTGGGGGGTGACACATCACAGGGCTATGGGGGTGGGGGTGGGGGACACATCACAGGGCTATGGGGTCTGGGGGGGGGACACATCACAGGGCTATGGGGTCTGGGGGGGGACACATCACAGGGCTATGGGGTCTGTGGGGGGGGGACACATCACAGGGCTATGGGGCCTTGGGGTCTAAGCTATGAGGTCCAGGTTTCAGCAGCAGGGAGCACAGCACAATGTTAGGTGTTGGGGGTATTAATGTTGTGGCTGATCAGTGTTTGCTCTGTGCTGCTGTTTGGTGATGCTTTTCGGGTCAGGAAAAAATCGGACGCCCCTGTTCACTATTCATCAAATTTATTTTATTTTAAAACAGAAAGAAAAAATTAAATAATTAAAAATAAAGATCAATAAATAAGAAATAAGTTATGCGTTATATAATCACATGGTCTGATATAGCCCCCTCCCCCACCCTCATTTATATTAAAATACCCTTTGCCCCCTCCCACGAAAAAAAAAAAAAAATCCTCTAGATCTGACAATAAAATGGCAGAGACTTTTCTGACAAACAAAATTCTGTACATTTCCGGGAGGTTTCGGATCCTGTAAACATTTACCTGTCTGAGCACACGCAGGCCGCTGATTGGTCGGCCGTGACCTCTGACCTTTGATATGCAGATTAGGATCGGCCCTTTCTGGCAGAGGAGATCATCACCCCACAAACACTACATAATTTATAGACGTATTCCCTGCTAGCGGCCATCTTGGATGCCTACGCTTCCACGCGGGGGCGGTAATTGCATTGATAGTTATCCCTGGCCCGCCCGCACAATGCCTTGTGATCCTGGGTGAGAATCTCCAGATCATAAGGGCAGGCAGCCATGTTGATCCCAGAATACAGTTGAGCCTTGGTCACATGTAGCTGCTTAGAGGGGTTATCCAGGATTAGAAAAAACGATTCCCCTTCGCAGCTCATTCTCATTCAGATGAATCAGGCTGAGCTGCAGTGCCAGACTCTACCCACAGGCACGAGTGGCACTATTTCTGGAAACCATCAGATCCTTTTCTCCTGTCGGAGATATCCCCTTTAAGTTACTGCAGGCTGCCATTTTGTGGACCAGATTTACCGTTCATGGGAATGTAGCTTGCAGTTTGCCTGTGGACTAGTGGAATCCCTGAGGCGTGGAGTGATTGATGACAAAAATCACCCATGTTCTGACGTTCTGGGGAGGCAGCCATTTTGTGACTACGTCAGTGATGTCCCTGACAAAACCCGTTGGGCCCCAATATGTCCGCCTCCGGTTGTGTGTGTCTGGTAGGAGTTGTAATAGGATGTGATACAGTTCCCATGTACTAAATCTTCCTGTAAAATCTTCTACATAATGGACGGAGTGGTATTCTTTCTTTTCTACCTAAGTGCAAGTCAATGGGCGAGGACCAAAGTGGGGAAAAAATAATGTCCCGTGGCAAAACACGTCATCCAAAATGGTGGCTGTAAAGTGCTAGGTTTTGGTTACACTTTTAGGGTCTCTACAGATCTACATCATTAAGCCCCTGCCAAAATAAAGGATCATTATTGAAAACCACCACGCTGCTGCCTGTGTAATTGTGCAGTTACAGATGACCCTGGGATTGGGTGTAGAGTAGGCCCGGCCATATTCAGATCACAGATTAGGTTACTTTCCTGTACCGGCCTCCAGTCACCATTCTGTGGTGTTTATTGTGAGAGGAACCTACCTGACAGTGAGAGACCCATCCTGCCCTGGGCACCAATGCCGGCCCTGGAGAGCTGGGGGCACTGGATCACTGCACATCTAAAATTGTTTGCTGCTTGCAGTGTTTTGTGGTGAAAATCCACCAAAAGTGAAGCTCCTCCTCTGAGGCATCGCACAGAAAAAAAAACCTCCTTCTCTGAGGAACTACATAGAGTAAAGCTCCTTCTCTGAGTACCACACTAAAGAAACCTTCTCTGAGGAACTACTTAGAAGAAAGTTCCTCCTCTGAAGGACCACAAAGAAGCAAGCTACTCCTCTAAAGGGCCACGTGGAAGAAAGCTCCTCCTCTGAGAGACCACACAGGAGAAAGCTCCTGCCCCTAAAAACCATACAGAACAAAGATTTTCCTCTGAGGGACCGCACAGAAAATAGCTCCACCTCTGAAAGACCAGAGAGCAGAAAGTTCTTCCTCTAAAGACCACTTAGAAGATAGCTCCTTCTCTGAAAGATTGTGTGAAAAAAAGCGCCTCCTCTGAGGGATTGTGTAGAAGAAAGCTCCTCCTCTGAGGGACCACATAGAAGGAAACTCCTCCTCTGAGGGATTGTGTAGAAGAAAGCTCCTCCTCTGAGGGACCACATAGAAGGAAACTCCTCCTCTGAGCAATCACATAGAAGGAAACCTCTTCTCCGAAGGATCACATAGAAGGAAGCTCCACCTCTGTGGGAAACACATAGAAGGAAGCCTCTCCTCTGATGGACGACATAGATGGAAGCCTCTCCTCCGAGGTATAACATTGAAGGATGCCTCTCATCTGAGGGATCACATAGAAGGAAGTTCCACCTCTGAGGGATCACATAGAAGGAAGCCTCTCATCTGAGGGATCACATAGAAGGAAGTTCCACCTCTGAGGGATCACATAGAAGGAAGTTCCACCTCTGAGGGATCACATAAAAAGATGCCTCTCTTCTGAGGGATCACATAGAAGGAAGTTCTACCTCTGAGGGACCACCCAGAAGGAAGCTCTTTTGCTGAGAATGAAGTTTCACAGCCAGGGAGGAGAGTTGCACCATACGGTCGGGAGGTAATTGCTACCATCCTCCCCTCTCAATGTTTTAGACATAATTTCACTGCTATATAAAATTAAATATTCCATGTGTTCCTCACCTTGGACCCCTATGGATTGTATACCTATAGGAGGGTCCTGGGTGCCCGGCTGAGCCACAGAGTTGTGCCACCTGTAAGTCCCACAGCTGCTGGTGACTTTCTGGAGTTCATTTAGAATAGGAGCAGCAGCCAGGAGTGAGTGTCAGGGATATAAGGGGATATTGCACTGCTGCCCAGATCCTCTCTGTATGTACACAGCAGCTTTGCCTACGGCATGAGCGCCGCCTTCTCCCCCACGCCAGCCGACCTTCTATAAATATTCACTCTACTTCATAAAAATCCATTTTTTTTAAACATCTGCAGACGGGACGATGAGTGAAATAAGAAGAAAAGCCAAAATCTAAACACAACATTATCACCCCGATACCTGCGCCACACCCCCCGCTGCTGCCACCGCCGCTCAATCACAATTTGGTTTTTTTTTTCTTTTTCCAATTTTTGCCCAAGGTTCAAAAATAAATCCTGTGCCAATGAGAGAGGCTTGATGCGGCAAGTATAGCGCTACCCTGTCCGCTCCGGTGAGTGTGTGCAGTTCCAGGAATGTTCCACTTTTCCACCGCTCCATAAAGGGGGGTGGGGATGAGTTTAGAGGTCCTTGCTGGTTACGAGTTTGGGAGATTATCAGATTCAGCCGTGTAGCGGATTCCCCTGAAAAAAAATTGTCCTTCTTGGTCCAGCAGCAGAAAAAGTTTGGAGTCTTTTGAGAGGTGTGGAAGGAGAAAGAGGAGATGAGGGGCTGGACCTAGGAACCCCTTAATCCCCCAAATCAGGTGCACCCACTGAAAGAAAAGCAAACAAAACAAAGTCAATACATGTTCTATAGACGAAAGGAAGTCCACCCCTCGCCCACCTCTGCCATCTGGGTTTGAATCCTGGAAGGTGCCACTCCATAATATGACTGGACACCTATAGGTCCATAGAGGAAACTGACAATCCCCATACCCCACAGGCCAGGGGCCACCAGGTAAGGCTCTGACCTCAGTTCTAGACCCTACACTATGTCCTGCTTTAACCTCTGGGACTACAGCATAAAATCATACCCAACCCTCCTGAGATGGTGTAATCTGGGCCTGACGTAGGTAAAAGTTCTTGATATCACCTCATGAGTTATGGACTAGAGCCACGTCTAGAAGAGTCGCCTCTCTAATGTCTACTAGCCCCCTATTCTGTGCTGGTAAACATGGAGGAGACCCCCTAATTCCTCTAGTGATTTATGGATCAGGTGGAGTGGAGCCCACATATTGGTAACATCACCCAGAATTCAATAACCAGATGTTTGAGAGCATTGGGCCCCGGAGGGCAAGGAGGAACGGGGGTCATCTTGGTGTCTAGAAAGCACTGCATTCAGTTCTAGGCAGGTCATATTGTATGGTTCCTCCTGTACATAGATATCACCACCTCACCCAATATCTCTTGGTCATCGTTCCCGTCTACTCCGGGCCCCATTTCATCCTGGGTTTCTTCGAACAGTAAGTTGTAGGCCATTGGTGGGCCATGCCAGACAAAAGTTTGGTTGCACCCCCAAATAAGAGATCACAGCCAAAAGGTCAAGCACTTGCATAGAGAGCAGAGATTTTGTGATTGGACCACAGACAGCAGGACAGGTGGAGGGAAGGATAGGGTCATGTCCCAATGTCTCATGCACAGGAGAGAAGGGGATGATGGATGACACTGCGGGGTACGGGGAGGAGAGGAATCAGTGTACCCTCTAAATCATACATGCAGTGTCATGGTGGCTAACAGCAAGCCCCGCCACTTAGAGGGTAACTCCACCCATAGTATATAACTCTCTTACTGCTCTGAAGGTATCTGTTTTGACCCGCCTTTCATTTTACATAACCACAAGGCGATCATATGATACGGCTTGGCTGATAAACTGGCTAAGCTGGTTAGTCGTCACTGTCCCACCCCTGAACTGAAATTATAATGTACATCTGCTCGGAACAAGGGAAAGCTGAGACGTCTTCCAAGGTTCTGGGCCAAGGATGTCCCAGCTTCAGCTGTCCTACAGGAATGGGGCCCATGGTGTGAAGGTGGTGGATGAAAGGAGGTGGGACAGGAGAAGACCATGGACAATGGATGATGGGAAACGGTTCAAGCCAAAGTTCTTAGTGCACATCGAGCATTGCCAAGACTTCACATCAGCACACTGGGGTCTACAGAAAGATGGTGGGGCAGGGAGCATCAGTAATCAGTCACAGGTGATCAGTCCTTGTACATGTCATAGGCAGGCGACCCCTTTTATTAAACGCAGACACAAAATGGTCAGATAGCAGAAGCTGGAAGGGACCTCTATCGCCACCCACCCACTTACCCCGGGGGGCATCAGGTCTATCACCTGACCCACAAACTCAATGGTCAAATAGTCAGGACAAATTATAGATTAGGAGAGATCCCCTGAGATCTATGTGAACCTTATTAGCGGTTCCCAATGACAACGCCTCTTTTTGGTGTTGTGTTTTTCTCATATTGTGGATGCATTATAAAAGGGTTTCACCTGCCATGTCGCCCTTTACAGCCTAAAGAGACAATCAATATTGCACAGCACGTCAACTCCATATTTCCACAGCACTCCATGCATCCTATACAAAACAGAGATCTCCCCTGGAGCCGCTCCTCATGGGCGGGGCTTATACCAGGGAGAAGGGTGGGGCAATTAGGGAGGAGTCTCAAAATACAACACAGTCATTCCAACGGATGCAACTTACAGGGGGCGGTGCTACGAGTCCCAGGGCAGCCAATGGACGCTAGGTCAAAGCGACAGGGCCGTCTCATGATTTGATAGGACCCTAGCACAAGGTGGGTGGGTTACAAGCGGCAGAAAAAGAGAAGCTGTTTTTTTTCTTGATCATGTGGTTAATATAGATTTATGTTATTAAAGTGACCCTGTCACCCCCTTTGTGCATTCTGACATCTCTACACAGGTGTAAAGAGTAAGTTTAGCGTTTTTCATACGTCATGGTGCTTGTTCAAGTAAAAACTGTCCTTTTATCAACTGCAGATTGTATTAAGTGGGCGTGGCCTCGCCACTTAGCGCCACTTAGCCCGGCCCCCTTGACACCCATTGGTTGGCCGACGTACAGGGGGTGGGGTCTAGACCTTTTGGCCAGCCTGTTCCAATGGCCGACGAGGGGGCGGGACCAACTGTGGCATTGTGGGCGGGGCTAAGTGGCGCTAATGCCACGAGGCCCCGCCAACTTAACACAATCTGCAGTTGATAAAAGATGAATTTTTACTTGAACAAGCACCATGACGTATGATATAAAATAAGGTATGAAAACCGCTAAATTTACCCTTTACACCTGTGTAGAGCAGTCAGAATGCACAAAGGGGGTGACAGTGTCACTTTAAATCTCTTCACCATCACCTAAAATATTTCATTTTATTTCTAAATGACTCAAAAAGCCAAATTTATGTGAGAGCCGATTACTGTGATCAGTGCGGGTCTGCTATAGGACAACTATAAAGGGGGCGGGGTGTAGGGGAGATAACTAGATTACTATGCTATATTCTACATTACTATGGCTCCTGGGGTATATAGATTACATATATAGTCTACATGACCATGGCTCCTGGAGTATATAGATTTTATACATATTCTACGTTACTATGGCTCCTGGGGTATATACATTACATATATATATATATAGTCTACGTTACTATGGCTCCTGGGATTACTAGATTACTGGATACATATTATATTACAGCTGGGATCACTACATTACTGATACATGATATATTACAGCTGGGATCACTAGATTACTGGATACATGTTATATTACAGCTGGGATCACTAGATTACTGGATACATGTTATATTACAGCTGGGATCACTAGATTACTGGATACATGTTATATTACAGCTGGGATCACTAGATTACTGGATACATGTTATAATACAGCTGGGATTACTAGATTACTGGATACATAATATATTACAGCTGGGATCACTAGATTACTGGATACATAATATATTACAGCCGGGATCACTAGATTACTGGATACATGTTATATTACAGCTGGGATCACTAGATTACTGGATACATAATATATTACAGCTGGGATCACTAGATTACTGGATACATGTTATATTACAGCTGGGATTACTAGATTACTGGATACATGTTATATTACAGCTGGGATCACTAGATTACTGGATACATGTTATATTACAGCTGGGATCACTAGATTACTGGATACATGTTATATTACAGCTGGGATCACTAGATTACTGGATACATGTTATAATACAGCTGGGATCACTAGATTACTGGATACATGTTATAATACAGCTGGGATCACTAGATTACTGGATACATGTTATAATACAGCTGGGATCACTAGGTTACTGGATACATAATATATTACAGCTGGGATCACTAGATTACTGGATACATAATATATTACAGCCGGGATCACTAGATTACTGGATACATGTTATATTACAGCCGGGATCACTAGATTACTGGATACATGTTATAATACAGCTGGGATCACTAGATTACTGGATACATAATATATTACAGCTGGGATCACTAGATTACTGGATACATGTTATATTACAGCTGGGATCACTAGATTACTGGATACATAATATATTACAGCTGGGATCACTAGATTACTGGATACATGTTATATTACACCTGGGATCACTAGATTACTGGATACATGTTATAATACAGCTGGGATCACTAGATTACTGGATACATGTTATAATACAGCTGGGATCACTAGATTACTGGATACATAATATATTACAGCTGGGATCACTAGATTACTGGATACATGTTATAATACAGCTGGGATCACTAGATTACTGGATACATAATATATTACAGCTGGGATCACTAGATTACTGGATACATAATATATTACAGCTGGGATCACTAGATTACTGGATACATGTTATATTACAGCTGGGATCACTAGATTACTGGATACATGTTATAATACAGCTGGGATCACTAGATTACTGGATACATAATATATTACAGCTGGGATCACTAGATTACTGGATACATGTTATATTACAGCCGGGATCACTAGATTACTAGATACACGTTATATTACAGCCGGGATCGCATGATCTTTGTACAGGATCATATCTTGGGTTACAGTGTGTCCGATCTGTCGTGCCTCAGGAGATCAGTAGATCCAGGAACCCTAGCGTCTCATTGCTAGTCACAGGATCACTGGGATCCTTAGAGTTCGGTGTCTTTGTATAGGAAGAAGATAGTGGGACTGGGTGAAATATTCATGAACATAAGGAAACTGATGACTGAGAACATGGCGGACACACACAGGGCATACGCGGACTGATGGGCGGGCTCTGCTGGTACGTACTGGGCATCTTCCTTCATCACACATTGTAACGTCACCCCTGACTTCCCACCGAGCTGGTGGCAGCGCCGGACAGGTATCCATAGGAGAAATATGGGCAGACCTTATTACCCTAGCACTGCTATGCCTCACTGTCTGCACAGCGTTCATCATTGGGTATACAGAACAGTGATGTGTAGGGGTGCTAGAGCCCAGGGGAATGTAGGTTCCGCCTCCTTGACACTATGTATGGATGCTAACAACACAGTTCTGCTCAGAAGGCTCTAATGGACGTCTATCCAGTGCTGCTGCCAGCTCAGTGGGCGCTCAGGAGGTGACAGGTTCCCCTTACTCCTCTCTAGGGTCTGCTCGTCTAGGCTGGCTCCTCACCTTATACACCTACCTGAACCCTCAGTACGGCCGGTTGGCATCTTTTGGTCGCTTTAATTGTACTTTGAGCCTCTTCATGCCAATCTGGAAACCGTTCATGGCCTGAATAGCAGCCTGGGCGCTGCCGGGATTGTCAAAACTCACAAAGCCTGCAAGTGAATGTGAGAAAGGTAACGTGAGAGCTGTCCACATCTGCGGCCACCACCCATGACCACTATTCACATCTGCGGCCACCACCCATGACCACTATTCACATCTGCGGCCACCACCCATGACCACTATTCACATCTGCGGCCACCACCCATAACCACTATCCACATCTGCGGCCACCACCCATGACCACTATCCACATCTGGGGCCACCACCTATGACCACTCTAAACATCTACGGCCAAACCCCATGACCACTGTCCACATCTACAGCCACCACCATGACCACTGCCCACATCTACAGCCACCACCATGACCACTATCCACATCTACAGCCACCACCCATGACCACTATCCACATCTACAGCCACCACCTATGACCACTATAAACATCTACGGCCACCACCCATTACCACTGTCCACATCTACGGCCACCACCCATGACTAATGTGCACATCTATAGCCACCACCTATGACCACTATAAACATCTACGGCCACCACCCATTACCACTGTCCACATCTACGGCCACCACCCATGACTAATGTGCACATCTATAGCCACTACCCATGACTACTATCCACATCTAAATCCACTACCCATGACTACTATCCACATCTACGGCCACCACCCATGACTAATGTGCACATCTATAGCCACCACCCATGACTACTATCCACATCTACGGCCACCACCCATTACCACTGTCCACATCTACAGCCACCACCCATGACCACTGTCCACATCTATGGCCACCACCCATGACTACTATCCACATCTAAATCCACTACCCATGACTACTATCCACATCTACGGCCACCACCCATGACTAATGTGCACATCTATAGCCACTACCCATGACTACTATCCACATCTAAATCCACTACCCATGACTACTATCCACATCTATGGCCACCACCCATGACTACTATCCACATCTTTGGCCACCACCCATGACTACTATCCACATCTTTGGCCACCACCCATAACCACTGTCCATATCTATGGCCACCACCTATGACCACTTACCAAAACACTTGCTCTGGTTGGTGGCTCTGTCTACAAACACTTTGGCGGAGATGACATTTCCGAATGGCAGAAACATCTGTAAAATCTCTGAATCTGTGAATTCCTGGGGCAGGTGGTAGATGAAGATGTTGCAGCCTTCTGGACCTGGGACAGACACATTGAGGTTACTGTATGAACTCGTCTATGGAGCGCCCCCTGCTGGACAGATCTCACTCACCCTCTCTCTGCTGCTGTTGCTGTTGCTGCTGCTGTGGAGGCTGCTGTGGTAACAATGGCGGAGGCTGTGTGAATGCCGGACCAACCAGGCCGTAGGCGGCAGGGTAGGCAGCTGTGCCATAGACAGACAAAGGAGAGGTCAGGACACCGGTACCCCAAAACAATCCCACATTAGAAATTAGCTGTGTCCCCCATCCATCACACACCTGTATAATGCTGCATGCCGGCGTAGGCTTGCTGCAGAGGGTCCAGCTGGGTGACCGGACTCTGAGCTAGAAGGAAAAGAACATGAGATGTGAACAGGGTCTGTACGGCAGAGCCACATGGCAGGTGGTATGATACATACCTGGGTAGGGGTGCAGGCCATTGGTGTAAATAGCCTCCGATGTGGGCTGGACGCTGCTCTGTGAGGGCACTGCGCTGTACCCATTGACCCCCAGCGTGGCAGGGATGGCAGATACTGGTGTGGCAGCGAGTGTGGGAGGGGTACTAGTACCTGCGGAGACCACCACAGTAACATGGTCAGGCCTGTCTGCTTACTGTGCTATAAGGAACACATACACCTGCCTGATCCCCAACCAATGCCATCATCACCACCACCCTCATCACCACCACCACCATCCTCATCATCACCACCACCACCACCACCACCCTCATCATCACCACCATCACCACCATCCTCATCACCACCACCACCATCCTCACCACCACCACCACCACCACCCTCATCATCACCACCATCACCACCACCCTCATCACCAAAATCCTCATCATCACCACCACCATCCTCATCACCACCATCATCATCATTACCACCACCATCCTCATCATCATCACCACCACCATCATCATCACCACCACCATCCTCATCATCATCACCACCACCATCCTCATCATCATCACCACCACCATCCTCATCATCATCATCACCATCACCACCATCCTCATCATCATCACCATCACCACCATCCTCATCATCACCACCATCACCACCATCCTCATCATCACCACCACCACCATCCTCATCAACACAATCCTCATCATCACCAACACCATCCTCATCACCACCACCATCCTCATCATCATCACCACCACCATCCTCATCATCACCACCACCACCATCCTCCTCATCATCACCACCACCATCCTCCTCATCATCACCACTACCACCACCATCATCATCATCATCACCACCATCCTCATCATCATCATCATCATCATCACTACCATAATCATCATAACCACCACCATCCTCATCATCACCACCATCATCATCATCATCATCATCACTACCATAATCATCATAACCACCACCATCACCACCATCCTCATCATCACCACCACACCATCATCATCATCATCCTCATGATCACCACCACTATACTCATAATCATCATCACCACCACCATCCTCATCATCATCACCACCATCATCATCATCATCCCCACCACACCATCATCACCACTATCATCATCACCACCACCATCCTCATCATCACCACCATAATCATCATCACTACCATCACCATCACCACCACACAATCACCACTATCATCACTACCACCACCATCCTCATCCTCATCATTATCACCACCATCATCATCATCACCACCATCATCATCACCCGTGTCACCACCATCATCACCACCACCACCACCACCACCATCAAAATGAATGCTGGGGGCAGTAGGGCAGTAGTAGTTTGCCCCTGCCCCATCCAGGCTCGGACCCCTCCCCCGCGGCTGTGTCTCACCTGATGAGGATGTGATAGGCGTGATTGGAGTAATGGGTGTGGCTATGATTCCATTGGGGTTGATTGTCGCCATTTGTTGCATCTGGACAGCGGCCATTGTAGCCATGGGGTTGAGGTAAGCGCTGTGTGCGGCCACCAGGGCGGCCTGCTGCTGCATAAGCTAAGGGGGCACAAGAACACAAACAGTGTGACACTAAGCAATCGCTGAGGAGGATGGAGACAGACAAACTAATGACCACACGTGATGATGTCACCACAGGATACAGCAGGACCAAGGAAGTCACTGGGGAGGATGAGGTCACTAGGAAGGATGATGAGGTCACCGGGAGGAGTATGAGGTCACTAACGGTAATGAGGTCACAGGGGAGGATGATGAGGTCACTGGGGAGGATGATGAGGTCACTGGGGAGGATGATGAGGTCACCGGGAGGAGTATGAGGTCACTAACGGTAATGAGGTCACAGGGGAGGATGATGAGGTCACTGGGGAGGATGATGTCACTGGGGAGGATGATGAGGTCACTGGGGAGGATGATGAGGTCACTGGGGAGGATGATGATGTCACTGGGGAGGATGATGATGTCACTGGGGAGGATGATGATGCCACTGGGGAGGAGGATGAGGTCACTGGGGAGGAGGATGAGGTCACTGGGGAGGAGGATGAGGTCACTGGGGATACTGATGAGGTCACTGGGGATAATGATGAGGTCACTGGTGAGGATGAGGTCACTGAGGGTGATGAGGTCACTGGGGAGGATGATGAGGTCACTGGGGAGGATGATGAGGTCATTGGGGAGAATAATGCGGTAACTAGGGGGAATGATGAGGTCACTGGGGAGGAGGATGAGGTCACTGGTGAGGATGATGAGGTCACTGGGGAGGATGATGAGGTCACTGGGGAGGATGATGAGGTCACTGGGGAGGATGATGAGGTCACTGGGGAGGATGATGAGGTCACTGGGGAGGATGATGAGGTCACTGAGGGTTATGAGGTCACTATAGGTGGTGATGTCATTAAAGATGCTGAAATCACCAAGATAGTTCAGGGCACTGGAGATAGTGGAGTAAGGGAGGGTTGTGAGGTCATACAGGATAGTGAGCTCACTATAAATGGTAAGAAAGACTCATAATGATGTCACGAGAGTTCAATGGGAATTATTCGTTTGCAAAGGATGAGGTCATCACAGAAGGATCAATGATTATTACTGGGTTACGATATATAATGATGTCAGGTATATAAATGTGTATATATATATATATATATATATATATATATATATATACACATGATGTCACAGTGATGATGTCATACAACAGAACACAGATAACTGCTGAGCAGAAGGAGGGCTCGGAATTCACCTGGTCACTTACTGCCTGTGTATACGCGCTATACGCTCCAAACTGCAGAGCGATGGGACTGAACATGCCCAGCTGATTGGCCACCTGCTGCATCCTGCGGAGACCCCGCTCCTTCTCCGTGTCTGCAAACTTTACCACCAGGCTGGAGGAGGCGCCCTGCAGAGAAAAGAGAACACCAACAGGTTATACATGTACAGCACCGAGTACACCGACATGTTATACGTGTACAGCTCCGAGTACACCGACATGTTATACGTGTACAGCACCGATTACACCGACATGTTATACGTGTACAGCACCGATTACACCGACATGTTATATGTGTGTTATATGTGTACAGCACAGAGTATACCGACACGCTATATGTATACAGAACCGAGTTTACCGACAGGTTATACATGTACAGCACCGAGTTTACCGACAGGTTATAAGTGTACAGCGTCGAGTATACCGACATGTTATATGTGTACAGCACAGAGTATACCGACATGCTATATGTGTACAGCACTAAGTATACAGTCGTGTTATACGTGTACAGCACTGACTATATAGACATGTTATACGTGTACAGCACCGAGTATACTGACATAGGGAACACAGCAGCACTGAGCATAGTATCCTTTTATATACAGTGAGGAGTATACTGCCCTTTTATATACAGTGAGGAGTATACTGTCCTATTATATACAGTGAGTATACTGCCGTATTATATACAGTGAGGAGTATACTGCTGTATTATATACAGTGATGAGTATACTGCTGTATTATATATAGTGAGGAGTATACTGTCCTATTATATACAGTGAGGAGTATACTGTCCTATTATATACAGTGAGGAGTATACTGCCCTTCTATATACAGTGAGGAGTATACTGTCCTATTATATACAGTGAGGAGTATACTGCCCTGCTATATACAGTGAGGAGTATACTGCCGTATTATATACAGTGAGGAGTATACTGCCCTTCTATATACAGTGAGGAGTATACTGCCCTTCTATATACAGTGAGGAGTATACTGCCCTGCTATATACAGTGAGAAGTATACTGCCCTTCTATATACAGTGAGGAGTATACTGCCCTTCTATATACAGTGAGGAGTATACTGCCCTTCTATATACAGTGAGGAGTATACTGCCCTTCTATATACAGTGAGGAGTATACTGCCCTGCTATATACAGTGAGGAGTATACTGCCCTTCTATATACAGTGAGGAGTATACTGCCCTTCTATATACAGTGAGGAGTATACTGCCCTTCTATATACAGTGTGGCATATACTGTCCTATTATATAAGTGACAGAATGAAATCTTCTCAGTGATACTCTGTTCTGTACAAAGCTGAATGTGCTGACACCAACATCCCACACCCATCACTGGGAATCCCCTGTTTTATATGTAATGTTTTTCACCTGTCTGTATGACCTCCCTACAAGGCCCGGGCGTGCTCCTGATGAGGTGTCTGTATGACCTCCCTACAAGGCCCGGGCGTGCTCCTGATGAGGTGTATGACCTCCCTACAAGGCCCGGGCATGCTCCTGATGAGGTGTATGTATGACCTCCCTACAAGGCCCGGGCATGCTCCTGATGAGGTGTCTGTATGACCTCCCTACAAGGCCCGGGCATGCTCCTGATGAGGTGTCTGTATGACCTCCCTACAAGGCCCGGGCGTGCTCCTGATGAGGTGTATGACCTCCCTACAAGGCCCGGGCATGCTCCTGATGAGGTGTATGTATGACCTCCCTACAAGGCCCGGGCATGCTCCTGATGAGGTGTATGACCTCCCTACAAGGCCCGGGCATGCTCCTGATGAGGTGTCTGTATAACCTCCCTACAAGGCCCGGGCATGCTCCTGATGAGGTGTATGACCTCCCTACAAGGCCCAGGCATGCTCCTGATGAGGTATCTGTATGACCTCCCTACAAGGCCCGGGCATGCTCCTGATGAGGTGTATGACCTCCCTACAAGGCCCGGGCGTGCTCCTGATGAGGTGTATGACCTCCCTACAAGGCCCGGGCGTGCTCCTGATGAGGTGTCTGTATGACCTCCCTACAAGGCCCGGGCATGCTCCTGATGAGGTGTCTGTATGACCTCCCTACAAGGCCCGTGCATGCTCCTGATGAGGTGTCTGTATGACCTCCCTACAAGGCCCGGGCATGCTCCTGATGAGGTGTCTGTATGACCTCCCTACAAGGCCCGGGCATGCTCCTGATGAGGTGTCTGTATGACCTCCCTACAAGGCCCGGGCATGCTCCTGATGAGGTGTATGACCTCCCTACAAGGCCCGGGCATGCTCCTGATGAGGTGTCTGTATGACCTCCCTACAAGGCCCGGGCATGCTCCTGATGAGGTGTCTGTGTGACCTCCCTACAAGGCCCGGGCATGCTCCTGATGAGGTGTCTGTATGACCTCCCTACAAGGCCCGGGCATGCTCCTGATGAGGTGTCTGTATGACCTCCCTACAAGGCCCGGGCATGCTCCTGATGAGGTGGGCTGTATAACATCCTTACAAGGCCCGGGCATGCTCCTGATGAGGTGTATGACCTACCTACAAGGCCCGGGCGTGCTCCTGATGAGGTGTCTGTATGACCTCCCTACAAGGCCCGGGCATGCTCCTGATGAGGTGTATGACCTCCCTACAAGGCCCGGGCATGCTCCTGATGAGGTGTATGACCTCCCTACAAGGCCCAGGCATGCTCCTGATGAGGTATCTGTATGACCTCCCTACAAGGCCCGGGCATGCTCCTGATGAGGTGTATGACCTCCCTACAAGGCCCGGGCGTGCTCCTGATGAGGTGTATGACCTCCCTACAAGGCCCGGGCGTGCTCCTGATGAGGTGTCTGTATGACCTCCCTACAAGGCCCGGGCATGCTCCTGATGAGGTGTCTGTATGACCTCCCTACAAGGCCCGGGCATGCTCCTGATGAGGTGTCTGTATGACCTCCCTACAAGGCCCGGGCATGCTCCTGATGAGGTGTATGACCTCCCTACAAGGCCCGGGCATGCTCCTGATGAGGTGTCTGTATGACCTCCCTACAAGGCCCGGGCATGCTCCTGATGAGGTGTCTGTGTGAACTCCCTACAAGGCCCGGGCATGCTCCTGATGAGGTGTCTGTATGACCTCCCTACAAGGCCCGGGCATGCTCCTGATGAGGTGTCTGTGTGAACTCCCTACAAGGCCCGGGCATGCTCCTGATGAGGTGTCTGTATGACCTCCCTACAAGGCCCGGGCATGCTCCTGATGAGGTGGGCTGTATAACATCCTTACAAGGCCCGGGCATGCTCCTGATGAGGTGTCTGTATGACCTCCCTACAAGGCCCGGGCATGCTCCTGATGAGGTGTATGACCTCCCTACAAGGCCCAGGCATGCTCCTGATGAGGTGTCTGTATGACCTCCCTACAAGGCCCGGGCGTGCTCCTGATGAGGTGTCTGTATGACCTCCCTACAAGGCCCGGGCATGCTCCTGATGAGGTGTCTGTGTGACCTCCCTACAAGGCCCAGGCATGCTCATGATGAGGTGTCTGTATGACCTCCCTACAAGGCCCGGGCATGCTCCTGATGAGGTGTCTGTGTGACCTCCCTACAAGGCCCAGGCATGCTCCTGATGAGGTGGCTGTATGACCTCCCTACAAGGCCCGGGCATGCTCCTGATGAGGTGTATGTATGACCTCCCTACAAGGCCCGGGCATGCTCCTGATGAGGTGTATGACCTCCCTACAAGGCCCGGGCATGCTCCTGATGAGGTGTCTGTATGACCTCCCTACAAGGCCCGGGCATGCTCCTGATGAGGTGTCTGTGTGACCTCCCTACAAGGCCCAGGCATGCTCCTGATGAGGTGTCTGTATGACCTCCCTACAAGGCCCGGGCATGCTCCTGATGAGGTGTCTGTGTGACCTCCCTACAAGGCCCAGGCATGCTCCTGATGAGGTGGCTGTATGACCTCCCTACAAGGCCCGGGCATGCTCCTGATGAGGTGTATGTATGACCTCCCTACAAGGCCCGGGCATGCTCCTGATGAGGTGTATGACCTCCCTACAAGGCCCGGGCATGCTCCTGATGAGGTGTCTGTATGACCTCCCTACAAGGCCCGGCATGCTCCTGATGAGGTGTATGTATGACCTCCCTACAAGGCCCGGGCATGCTCCTGATGAGGTGTATGACCTCCCTACAAGGCCCGGCATGCTCCTGATGAGGTGGCTGTATGACACCTCTGGCAGATGCTGATGGTGTTCTCTGGCTAATGGCAAGCGTCCTGCACGGTGTTGGACAACCCCCATCTGTGGGCGTCGAGTCCTCATACCGTCCTCATGGAGTCTGTTTCTATCTGTTTGTGCAGACACATGCAGATTTGTGGCTGCTGGAGGTTATTTTGCAGGGCTCTGTCAGTGCTCTTCCTGTTCCTCCTTACACAAAAGCGGAGCTAGCGGTTCTACTGCTGGGCTGTTGCCTCCTATGGCCTCCTCCACATCTCTGGTGTACTCGCCTGTCTCCTGGTAGTGGTCTCCAGCCTCTGGACAGTATGGCCTCCTCCATGTCTCCTGGTGTACTGGCCTGTCTCCGGGTAGCCTCCAGCCTCTGGACACTACGGCCTCCTCCATGTCTCCTGGTGTACTGGCCTGTCTCCTGGTAGCCTCCAGCCTCTGGACACTACGGCCTCCTCCATGTCTCCTGGTGTACTGGCCTGTCTCCTGGTAGCCTCCAGCCTCTGGATACTACGGCCTCCTCCATGTCTCCTGGTGTACTGGCCTGTCTCCTGGTAGCCTCCAGCCTCTGGATACTACGGCCTCCTCCATGTCTCCTGGTGTACTGGCCTGTCTCCCGGTAGCCTCCAGCCTCTGGATACTACGGCCTCCTCCATGTCTCCTGGTGTACTGGCCTGTCTCCTGGTAGCCTCCAGCTTCTGGACACTACGGCCTCCTCCACGTCTCCTGGTGTACTGGCCTGTCTCCCGGTAGCCTCCAGCCTCTGGATACTACGGCCTCCTCCACGTCTCCTGTTGTACCGGCCTGGGTCCTGGTAGCCTCCAGCCCCTTAACACTACGCTGACAGACACAGCAAACCTTCTTGCCACAGCTCACATTGCTGTGCCATCCTGGATGAGCTGCACTACCTGAGCCACTTGTGTGGGTTGTAGAGTCCGTCTCATGCTACCACCAGCAACATTAAAAAGTGACCAAAACATCAACCAGAAATCCTAGGTAGTGAGAAGTGGTCTGTGCTCCCCACCTGCAGCGAGACCCTACGAGGGTGTCTCGCTGTTTGCAGGTGACAGTGAGTGTCAGTCAGTGCTGCTTCCTGAGTGGACAGTCTGATGTCACAGAAGTTTCATTTACTTGGAGTTATATTGTGTTGTTTAAGGGTCCCCTTTATTTTTTTAAGCAGTGTATATACAGACAGTCCAGCATAGACATCAGGGTGCAGTGCTTACAGTCTGCCACCAGGGGTCGCCCTGTCACGTTACTTATAGTCCTGTATTATGATAAGAACAGGAGAAGAGACATGGAGTAACTTACCGGTAGAGTCCGGCTCCCATGTAGAGCGTTTATGGCCGCCTGCGCCTCTGTGTGTGTCTGAAACTTCACAAATGCACAACCTAAGTATGGGAGATACCACATTACTACACAACACAGCAACACTACACAGTTATCACAGGACACTCACAAGATGGCAGAACAACCAACCAAATATTGGGGTCCTCAGGGACAAATAAACAGTGTAGGTAGTCACTGACATACAGATATAGAGAACAGGGGAAATCACTCCATTGCAGCCTATCCATCACTAGAGATCAGTGACATCACTGAGAATACAGCCTATCCATCACTAGAGATCAGTGACATCACTGACAATACAGCCTATCCATCACTAGAGATCAGCAGTGACATCACTGAGAATACAGCCTATCCATCACTAGAGATCAGCGGTGACATCACTGAGAATACAGCCTATCCATCACTAGAGATCAGTGACATCACTGAGAATACAGCCTATCCATCACTAGAGATCAGTGACATCACTGAGAATACAGCCTATCCATCACTAGAGATCAGTGACATCACTGAGAATACAGCCTATCCATCACTAGAGATCAGTGACATCACTGAGAATACAGCCTATCCATCACTAGAGATCAGCAGTGACATCACTGAGAATACAGCCTATCCATCACTAGAGATCAGCAGTGACATCACTGAGAATACAGCCTATCCATCACTAGAGATCAGTGACATCACTGAGAGTACAGCCTATCCATCACAAGAGATCGGCGATGACATCACTGAGAATACAGCCTATCCATCACTAGAGATCAGCAGTGACATCAGTGAGAATACAACCTATCCATCACTAGAGATCAGTGACATCACTGAGAATACAGCCTATCCATCACTAGAGATCAGTGACATCACTGAGAATACAGCCTATCCATCACTAGAGATCAGCAGTGACATCACTGAGAATACAGCCTATACATCACTAGAGATCAGTGACATCACTGAGAATACAGCCTATCCATCACTAGAGATCAGTGACATCACTGAGAATACAGCCTATCCATCACTAGGGATCAGTGACATCACTGAGAATACAACCTATCCATCACTAGAGATCAGTGACATCACTGAGAATACAGCCTATCCATCACTAGAGATCAGTGACATCACTGAGAATACAGCCTATCCATCACTAGAGATCAGTGACATCACTGAGAATACAGCCTATCCATCACTAGAGATCAGCGGTGACATCACTGAGAATACAGCCTATCCATCACTAGAGATCAGCGGTGACATCACTGAGAATACAGTCTATCCATCACTAGAGATCAGCGGTGACATCACTGAGAATACAGCCTATCCATCACTAGAGATCAGCGGTGACATCACTGAGAATACAGCCTATCCATCACTAGAGATCAGCGGTGACATCACTGAGAATACAGCCTATCCATCACTAGAGATCAGCAGTGACATCACTGAGAATACAGCCTATCCATCACTAGAGATCAGTGACATCACTGAGAATACAGCCTATCCATCACTAGAGATCAGTGACATCACTGAGAATACAGCCTATCCATCACTAGAGATCAGTGACATCACTGAGAATACAGCCTATCCATCACTAGAGATCATCAGTGACATCACTGAGAATACAACCTATCCATCACTAGAGATCAGTGACATCACTGAGAATACAGCCTATCCATCACTAGAGATCAGTGACATCACTGAGAATACAGCCTATCCATCACTAGAGATCAGTGACATCACTGAGAATACAGCCTATCCATCACTAGAGATCAGCGGTGACATCACTGAGAATACAGCCTATCCATCACTAGAGATCAGCGGTGACATCACTGAGAATACATCCTATCCATCACTAGAGATCAGCGGTGACATCACTGAGAATACAGCCTATCCATCACTAGAGATCAGCGGTGACATCACTGAGAATACAACCTATCCATCACTAGAGATCAGCGGTGACATCACTGAGAATACAGCCTATCCATCACTAGAGATACGCATTTAAGGTACACTATGCAGTGGAGGTAGAATACACAGTGACAGGTATTGTTCAAGTACAGGACAGGTGATGTAAAGCTATCAAGTGGAAGTGTAATACACAATGATAGGCCCAGATACAGTACACTGTACAGGTAGAGTAAAGTCAGGAACAATACAGGTACAGGTGGAGGTTGGGTACAGTACACAGGACAAGTACAGTACAAGTATGATGCAAGGTGACAGGCACAGGTCAGGTATGGTACACAGTACAGATACAACACAAGGTGACAGGCACAGGTCAGGTATGGTACAGATACAATACAAGGTGACAGGCACAGGTCAGGTATGGTACAGATACAATACAAGGTGACAGGTACAGGTCAGGTATGGTACAGGTGGAGGCATGATAAAAGGTGATAGGTAGGGGTCAGATATGGTACACCGTACAGATACAATACAAGGTGACAGGTAGAGGTCAGGTATGGTACAGGTGGAGGTATAATACAAGGTGACAGGTACAGGTCAGGTATAGTACACTGTACAGGTCAGGTTTGGTAAAAGGTGACAGGTACAGTACAAGTATGATACAAGGTGACAGGTTCAGGTGGAGATATGGTTCAAGGTGACGGGTAAAGGTCAGATATGATACACATTACCGGTGGAGGTATGATTCAAGGAGACAGATACAGGTCAGGTATGGTACAGATGAACGTATGATACAAGGTGACAGGTACAGGTCATGTGGGGTTCAAGGTGACGGGTACAGGTCAGATATGATACACATTACCGGTGGAGGTATGATACAAGGAGACAGATACAGGTCAGGTATGGTACAGATGAACGTATGATACAAGGAGACAGGTAAAGGTCAGGTATGGTACAGATGAATGTATGATACAAGGTGACAGGTACAGGTCATGTGGGGTACAAGGTGTCAGGTACAGGTCAGGTATGGTACACAGTGCAGGTGGAGGTATAATACAAGGTGTCAGGTACAGGTCAGGTATGGTACACAGTGCAGGTGGAGGTATAATACAAGGTGTCAGGTACAGGTCAGGTATGGTACACAGTGCAGGTGGAGGTATAATACAAGGTGACAGGTAGAGGTCAGGTATGGTACAGGTGGAGGTATGATACAAGGTGACAGGTACAGGTCAGGTATAGTACACTGTACAGGTCAGGTTTGGTAAAAGGTGACAGGTACAGTACAAGTATGATACAAGATGACAGGTTCAGGTGGAGATATGGTTCAAGGTGATGGGTACAGGTCAGATATGATACACATTACAGGTGGAGGTATGATACAAGAAGACAGGTACAGGTCAGGTATGGTACAGATGAACGTATGATACAAGGTGACAGGTACAGGTCATGTGGGGTACAAGGTGTCAGGTACAGGTAAGGTATGGTACACAGTGCAGGTAGAGGTATAATACAAGGTGACAGGTACAGGTCAGGTATAGTATACTGTATAGGTCAGGTTTGGTAAAAGGTGACAGGTACAGTACACCAGTACAGGTGGAGGTATCATACAAGGTGAAAGGTACTGGTCAGGTATGGTACACTGTACAGGTCAGGTTTGGTAAAAGAAGACAGGTACAGTACAAGTATGATACAAGGTGACAGGTTCAGGTGGAGATATGGTTCAAGGTGACAGGTACAGGTCAGATATGATACACATTACAGGTGGAGGTATGATACAAGGTGACAGGTATAGGTCAGGTATGGTACAAATAAATGTATGATACAAGGTGACAGGTACAGGTCAGGTGGGGTACAAGGTGTCAGGTACAGGTCAGGTATGGTACACAGTGCAGGTGGAGGTATAATACAAGGTGTCAGGTACAGGTCAGGTATGGTACACAGTGCAGGTGGAGGTATAATACAAGGTGACAGGTACAGGTCAGGTATGGTACACAGTGCAGGTGGAGGTATAATACAAGGTGACAGGTACAGGTCAGGTATGGTACACTGTACAGGTCAGGTTTGGTAAAAGGTGACAGGTACAGTACAAGTATGATACAAGATGACAGGTTCAGGTGGAGATATGGTTCAAGGTGATGGGTACAGGTCAGATATGATACACATTACAGGTGGAGGTATGATACAAGAAGACAGGTACAGGTCAGGTATGGTACAGATGAACGTATGATACAAGGTGACAGGTACAGGTCATGTGGGGTACAAGGTGTCAGGTACAGGTAAGGTATGGTACACAGTGCAGGTAGAGGTATAATACAAGGTGACAGGTACAGGTCAGGTATAGTATACTGTATAGGTCAGGTTTGGTAAAAGGTGACAGGTACAGTACACCAGTACAGGTGGAGGTATCATACAAGGTGAAAGGTACTGGTCAGGTATGGTACACTGTACAGGTCAGGTTTGGTAAAAGGTGACAGGTACAGTACAAGTATGATACAAGGTGACAGGTTCAGGTGGAGATATGGTTCAAGGTGACAGGTACAGGTCAGATATGATACACATTACAGGTGGAGGTATGATACAAGGTGACAGGTATAGGTCAGGTATGGTACAAATAAATGTATGATACAAGGTGACAGGTACAGGTCAGGTGGGGTACAAGGTGTCAAGTGTAGAGGTATGATACAAGATGACAGGTTCAGGTGGAGGTATGGTAGAAGGTGACAGGTACAGGTCAGGTATGGTACACAGTACAGGTGGAGGTATGATACAAGGTGACAATTACAGGTCAGGTATGGTACCCGGTACAGGTCAGGTATAGTAAAATGTGACAGGTACGGGTGAAGGTATAGTACAAGGTGACAGGTACAGCAGGTCAGGTATGGTACACAGTATAGGTGGAGGTATGATACAAGGTGACAGGTACAGGTGGAGATATGGTACAAGGTGACAGGTACAGCAGGTCAGGTATGGTACACAGTACAGGTGGAGGTATGATACAAGGTGACAGGTACAGGTGGAGGTATGATACAAGGTGACAGGTACAGGTGGAGGTATGATACAAGATGACAGATACAGGTGGAGGTATGATACAAGATGACAGATACAGGTTGAGGTATGATATAAGGTAACAGGTACAGGTCAGATTTGGTACAGGTTGAGTTATAATTAGAAATGAGCAAAACGGGTTCGAGTCCATTCAAACCCGAACGTTCGACATTTGATTAGCGGTGGCTGCTGAACTTGGATAAAGCCCTAAGGCTATGTGGAAAACATGGATATAGTCATTGGCTGTATCCATGTTTTCCAGACAACTTTAGAGCTTTATCCAAGTTCAGCAGCCGCCACTAATCAAATGCCCATCGTTTGGGCTCGGATAGACTCGAACCCGAACCCGTTCGCTCATCTCTAGTTATAATACAAGGTGACAGGTACAGGTGGAGGTATGATACAAAATGACAGGTACAGGTGGAGGTATGATACAAGATGACAGGTACAGGTGGAGGTATGATACAATGTAACAGGTACAGGTCAGATTTGGTACAGGTTGAGTTATAATGCAAGGTGACAGGTACAGGTGGAGGTATGATACAAGATTACAGGTACAGGTGGAGGTATGATACAAGGTGACAGGTACAGTTGGAGGTATGATACAAGATGACAGGTACAGGTGGAGGTATGATACAAGATTACAGGTACAGGTGGAGGTATGATACAAGGTGACAGGTACAGTTGGAGGTATGATACAAGATGACAGGTACAGGTGGAGGTATGATACAAGATTACAGGTACAGGTGGAGGTATGATACAAGATTACAGGTACAGGTGGAGGTATGATACAAGGTGACAGGTACAGTTGGAGGTATGATACAAGATTACAGGTACAGGTGGAGGTATGATACAAGATTACAGGTACAGGTGGAGGTATGATACAAGGTGACAGGTACAGTTGGAGGTATGATACAAGGTGACAGGTACAGGTGGAGGTATGATACAAGATGACAGGTACAGGTGGTGGTATGATACAAGGTGACAGGTACAGTTGGAGGTATGATACAAGGTAACAGGTACAGGTGAAGGTCAGGTACACTGACAGGACATCCATAATGGACTCCACACTGGTACCTTTGCTGGTTCCATCTGGCCCCCGGAGGACAGTACATTCATCAATATTTCCAAAGGGTTCAAACATTCGGCGGACGTCCTCATCTGTCTGCTGCTTTCCCAACATCCCCACAAATAGCTTACGGTCTTCTGTGTGCAAAGATAAGGGATACGAGTTATGGTGGAAGTGAGTGAGACATACAGGTGTGAGTGGAGACATACAGGTGTGAGTGGAGACATACAGGTGTGAGTGGAGACACACAGTTGTGAGTGGAGACATACAGGTGTGAGTGGAGACACACAGTTGTGAGTGGAGACACACAGTTGTGAGTGGAGACAGACAGGTGTGAGTGGAGACACACAGTTGTGAGTGGAGACAGACAGGTGTGAGTGGAGACACACAGTTGTGAGTGGAGACACACAGTTGTGAGTGGAGACATACAGGTGTGAGTGGAGACACACAGTTGTAAGTGGAGACACACAGGTGTGAGTGGAAACATACAGGTAAGAGTGAAGACATACAGGTGTGAGTGGAAACATACAGGTAAGAGTGAAGACATACAGGTGTGAGTGGAGACACACAGGTGTGAGTGGAGATATACAGGTAAGAGTGAAGACATACAGGTGTGAGTGGAGACACACAGGTGTGAGTGGAGATATACAGGTAAGAGTGAAGACATACAGGTGTGAGTGGAGACACACAGTTGTGAGTGCAGACATACAGGTAAGAGTGAAGACATACAGGTGTGAGTGGAGACATACAGGTAAGAGTGAAGACATACAGTTGTGAGTGGAGACATACAAGTAAGAGTGAAGACAAACAGGTGAGTGGATACATACAGTTGTGAGTGGAGACATACAAGTAAGAGTGAAGACAAACAGGTGTGAGTGGAGACATTCAGGAGTGAGTGGAGACACACAGGTGTGAAAGAAGACATACAGGTGTGAGTGGAGACATACAGGTGGGAATGGAGACATACAGGTGTGAGTGGAGACATACAGGTGTGAAAGAAGACATACAGGTGTGAGTGGAGACATACAGGTGTGAGTGGAGACATACAGGTGTGAGTGGAGACATACAGGTGGGAATGGAGACATACAGGTGTGAGTGGAGACATACAGGTGTGAAAGAAGACATACAGGTGTGAGTGGAGACATAGAGGTGTGAGTGGAGACATAGAGGTGTGAGTGGAGACATAGAGGTGTGAGTGGAGACTTAAAGGGGTAGTCCACCCAAAAAAAATTTCTTTCAAATCAACTGGTGCCATAAAGTGCCAGAGATTTGTAATTCACTTCTATTAAAAAATCTTAAGTCTTCCAGTACTTATTAGCTGCTGTATGTCCAGCAGGAAGTGGTGTTTTCTTTCCTGTCTGACCCAGTGCTCTCTGCTGCCTTCTCTGTCCATGTCAGGAACTGTCCAAAGCAGGAGCAAATCCCCATAGAAAACCCCTCCTGCTCTCCAGACTGGAAATAATACAACTTCCTGTTGGGCATACAGCAGCTAATAAGTACTGGAAGGCTTGAGATTTTTTAATAGAAGTAAATTACAAATCTCTGTCACTTCATGGCAGCAGTTGATTTGAAAGAAAATAATTTTGGGTGGACTACCCCTTTAAGGGCCCTTTAAACAGAAAGATTATCTGACAGATTATCTGCCAATGATTTGAAGCCAAAACCAGGAACAGACTATAAACAGGGATCAGGTCATAAAGGAAAGACTGAGATTTTTCCTCTTTTCAAATCCAGTCCTAGTTTTGGCTTAAAATCTTTGGCAGATAATCTGTCAGATAATCTTTCTGTGTAAAAGGGCCCTTAAGGCCCTATTCCACGGAACGATTATCGTCCGTATTCGGCAGATATCGGACGCTACGAACGATAATCGTCCCGTGGAATAGAGTGCAACGATCAGCCGACATCGTTCATGTCGGCTGATCGTTGCAGTCGCTTGTTTTTCAACATGTTGAAAAACAAGCGACTGATGTAGCAGCGATCTGCTGCCGTCGCTCCATTGAATAGTAGCGTCGGCAGCAGACGCTGCTATATCCTATGGGCTGCCCGGACGATCTAGCGATCCTCCGAGCAGCCCCCCCCGCAGCTCCCCTCTGCCCCCTCCCGCACTCACCCATTCGCCGCCGCCGCGCTGAATAGCGGCGGCAGCGAGCGGGGAACGAGGAGCAAACGAGCGCTGAGAGCGCTCGTATGCTCCTCTGACGACCCGTGAAATAGGGGCATTACAAGTGTGAATACAGAAAGATATATGTGTAAGTAAAGACATACAAGTGTGGGTGGAGACATACAGGTGTGAGTGGAGACATACAAGTGTGAAAGGGGATATACAGGTGTGAGTGGAGACATTTAATGGTAAATACAGAAAGATAGAGGTGTGAGTGGCTTTCCCAACATCCCCACAAATAGCTTACAGTCTTCTGTGTGCAAAGATAAGGGATAAGAGTTATGGTGGAAGTGAGTGGAGAAGTACAGGTGTGAGTGGAAACATACAGGTGTGAGTGGAGACATACGGGTATGTGTGGAGACATACAGGTGTGAATGGAGACATACAGGTATGAGTGGAGACATACAGGTGTGAATGATGACATACAGGTGTGAGTGGAGACATACAGGTGTGAGTGGAAACATACAGGTGTGAGTGGAAACATACAGGTGTGAGTGCAAACATACAGGTGTGAGTGCAGACATACAGGTGTGAGTGGAGACATACGGGTATGTGTGGAGACATACAGGTGTGAATGGAGACATACAGGTATGAGTGGAGACATACAGGTGTGAATGATGACATACAGGTGTGAGTGGAGACATACAGGTGTGAGTGGAGACATAAAGGTGTGAGTGGAGACATACAGGTGTGAGTGGAGACATACAGGTATGAGTGGAGACATACAGGTGTGAGTGGAGACATAAAGGTGTGAGTGGAGACATACAGGTGTGAATGGAGACATACAGGTATGAGTGGAGACATACCGGTGTGAATGGAGACCTACAGGTGTGAGTGGAGACATACAGGTGTGAGTGGAGACATACAGGTGTGAGTATGGATATGCAGGTGTAAGTGGAGACATTTAAGGGTAAATACAGAGAGATACAGGTGTGAGTGGACACATAAAGGTGAGACTGGACAAGTATGAATACATACACATACAGGTGTGAGTACAGACATACAGGTGTTAGTATACATATAAAGGTGTGAGTACAGACACACAGATTTGAGTATACTGTAGACATACAGGTGTGAGGACAGACATACGGGTGTAAGAACAGACACACAGGTGTAAGCACAAACACACAGATGTGAGTACAGACACACAGTTGTAGACAGAGAATATAGATGTGAGGACAGACACACAGGTGTGAGGACAGACACACAGGTGTGAGGACAGACACACAGGTGTGAGGACAGACACACAGGTGTGAGGACAGACATACAGGTGTGAGGACAGACACACATAGATGTGAGGACAGACATATAGGTGTGAGGACAGACACACAGGTGTGAGGACAGACATACAGGTGTGAGGACAGAATATAGATGTGAGGACAGACATACAGGTGTAGACAGAGAATATAGATGTGAGGACAGACATACAGGTGTAGACAGAGTATATAGATGTGAGGACATAGAATATAGATGTGAGGACAGACACACAGGTGTAGACAGAGAATATAGATGTGAGGACAGACATACAGGTGTAGACAGAGTATATAGATGTGAGGACATAGAATATAGATGTGAGGACAGACACACAGGTGTAGACAGAGAATATAGATGTGAGGACAGACACACAGGTGTAGACAGAGTATATAGATGTGAGGACATAGAATATAGATGTGAGGACAGACACACAGGTGTAGACAGAGTATATAGATGTGAGGACAGACATACAGGTGTAGACAGAGTATATAGATGTGAGGACATAGAATATAGATGTGAGGACAGACACACAGGTGTAGACAGAGTATATAGATGTGAGGACAGACATACAGGTGTAGACAGAGAATATAGATGTGAGGACAGATACACCATACAGGTGTAGACAGAGAATATAGATGTGAGGACAGACACACAGGTGTAGACAGAGTATATACAGTAGATGTGGGGACAGACATACAGGTGTGAGGACAGAGAATATAGATGTGAGGACAGACACACAGGTGTAGACAGAGAATATAGATGTGAGGACAGACATACAGGTGTGAGGAGAGACATACAGGTGTGAGGAGAGACATACAGGTGTAGACAGAGGATACAGGTGTGAGAAGATATATGAACAATGCATTATAGTTTAGAAAAGGGCCCTCTACCTCCTCGGCTCTCACTGTCTGCAGGTTTCACCTGAATTGGCCGATTCATCTAGAAAAACAGTGAAAGGGAGTATTAGTATCTCATACACTTACATACTATACAACCCCTGAGAGTAATTTACCATACCAGCAGATTATAAGGGTACAAACACACACAGCAGGTACGCAGCAGATTTGATGTTGTGTTCAGTTATTTAGATCTAATCTGTTGCGTATTTGCTGCGTATCGCAGCCGTAAATAAGCTGCGTATAAGGTGTGTGTGTTTATACCCTAAAGAGTTACCATGCATCACAGTTTATCAGATGTTACACTGTATTATTAGGCTATGTACGTAAGCTACGTATAAATCAGAGCAGTTCTTGCGAATTTGCAACAACGGCCATAAAAAATATTTGCAAAAAAAGGTGCAAATGATAAATATCCCCCATAGTACATACTGTATATACATACACATCCCAAGCGGCGTTGCGAGAAACACGTCAGTTTTCTGTGGCCACTATTCAGTCAATAGTGGCCGCAGAAAACTTTGTCAGCTCCAGCCGCACGCTCCATTGTGATCAGCGGAGAATTCTGATGCAGGTGCGCAGAGATTCACCGGCATCAGAACTTAGCGGCGGTAAAGATCATCCGTCCAATACTGCAGTACCGGCCGGGATCATCTATTCTGAGACCGGCCGTTCCGTAAGATGTTACATTGTATTATTATGGTGTTAGTGAATGAGATGTTACATTGTATTATTATGGTGTTAGTGAATGAGATGTTACATTGTATTATTATGGTGTTAGTGAATGAGATGTTACATTGTATTATTATGGTGTTAGTGAATGAGATGTTACATTGTATTATTATACTGTTAGTGTATGAGATGTTACATTGTATTATTATGGTGTAGGTGTATGAGATGTTACATTGTATTATTATGGTGTAGGTGTATGAGATGTAACATTGTATTATTATGGTGTAGGTGTATGAGATGTTACATTGTATTATTATACTGTTGGTGTCTGAGATGTTACATTGTATTATTATGGTGTTAGTGTATGAGATGTTACATTGTATTATTATGGTGTAGGTGTATGAGATGTAACATTGTATTATTATGGTGTTAGTGTATGAGATGTTACATTGTATTATTATACTGTTAGTGTATGAGATGTTACATTGTATTATTATACTGTTAGTGTATGAGATGTTACATTGTATTATTATGGTGTAGGTGTATGAGATGTAACATTGTATTATTATGGTGTAGGTGTATGAGATGTAACATTGTATTATGGTGTTAGTGTATGAGATGTTACATTGTATTATTATGGTGTTAGTGTATGAGATGTTACATTGTAATATTATGGTGTAGGCGTATGAGATGTAACATTGTATTATTATGGTGTAGGTGTATGAGATGTTACATTGTAATATTATGGTGTAGGCGTATGAGATGTTACATTGTATTATGGTGTAGGTGTATGAGATGTTACTTTGTATTATTATACTGTTGGTGTATGAGATGTTACTTTGTATTACAGTATGGTGTTTGCAGCCTGTATGACATGTGATATATGATGAGGTGACAGTGATCGGTGCCTGTATGTTACTGTATTCCTGTATCAGATGTGAGACGGTATCAGGGTGTCACATTATTTTACACTGGCAGTATACAAAGTATCGCATGATATCACAGAGTATCAGTGTCACTGTATGAGGTGTCACATTGTGTCGGTGACTTGTAAATGAACCTCTCACACATCTGCTATTTCTGTCTCTGTCTTTAATTAACACTGAGAAGAACAGGAAGGTGTCACAGGAGATCTCATTATATACCTGCCCCTCCCCCACCACACAGCTCTCATTATATACCTGCCCCTCCCCCACCACACAGCTCTCATTATATACCTGCCCCCCCCCACCACACAGCTCTCATTATATACCTGCCCCCCCCCCACCACACAGCTCTCATTATATACCTGCCCCCCCCCCACCACACAGCTCTCATTATATACCTGCCCCTCCCCCACCACACAGCTCTCATTATATACCTGCCCCCCCCACCACCACACAGCTCTCATTATATACCTGCCCCCCCCACCACCACACAGCTCTCATTATATACCTGCCCCCCCCCACCACACAGCTCTCATTATATACCTGCCCCCCCCCCCACCACACAGCTCTCATTATATACCTGCCCCCCCCCCCCCACCACACAGCTCTCATTATATACCTGCCCCCCCACCACACAGCTCTCATTATATACCTGCCCCCCCACCACACAGCTCTCATTATATACCTGCCCCCCCCACCACCACACAGCTCTCATTATATACCTGCCCCCCCCCCACCACACAGCTCTCATTATATACCTGCCCCCCCCCCCACCACACAGCTCTCATTATATACCTGCCCCCCCCCCACCACACAGCTCTCATTATATACCTGCCCCCCCCCCCACCACACAGCTCTCATTATATACCTACCCCTCCCCCACCACACAGCTCTCATTATATACCTGCCCCCCCACCACACAGCTCTCATTATATACCTGCCCCTCCCCCCACCACACAGCTCTCATTATATACCTGCCCCCCCCCCCACCACACAGCTCTCATTATATACCTGCCCCCCCACCACACAGCTCTCATTATATACCTGCCCCTCCCCCCACCACACAGCTCTCATTATATACCTGCCCCCCACCACCACACAGCTCTCATTATATACCTGCCCCCCCCCCACCACACAGCTCTCATTATATACCTGCCCCCCACCACACAGCTCTCATTATATACCTGCCCCCCCCCACCACACAGCTCTCATTATATACCTGCCCCCCCCCCCACCATACAGCTCTCATTATATACCTGCCCCCCCCCCCCACCACACAGCTCTCATTATATACCTGCCCCCCCACCACACAGCTCTCATTATATACCTGCCCCCCCCACCACACAGCTCTCATTATATACCTGCCCCCCCACCACACAGCTCTCATTATATACCTGCCCCTCCACCACACAGCTCTCATTATATACCTGCCCCCCCCCCCACCACACAGCTCTCATTATATACCTGCCCCCCACCACACAGCTCTCATTATATACCTGCCCCCCACCACACAGCTCTCATTATATACCTGCCCCCCCCCACCACACACCTCTCATTATATACCTGCCCCCCCACCACACAGCTCTCATTATATACCTGCCCCCCCCACCACACAGCTCTCATTATATACCTGCCCCCCACCACACAGCTCTCATTATATACCTGCCCCTCCCCCACCACACAGCTCTCATTATATACCTGCCCCCCACCACACAGCTCTCATTATATACCTGCCCCCCCCCCCCACACACCTCTCATTATATACCTGCCCCCCCACCACACAGCTCTCATTATATACCTGCCCCCCCCACCACACAGCTCTCATTATATACCTGCCCCCCCACCACACAGCTCTCATTATATACCTGCCCCCCCACCACACAGCTCTCATTATATACCTGCCCCCCCACCACACAGCTCTTATTATATACCCCCCACCACACAGCTCTCATTATATACCTGCCCCCCCCACCACACAGCTCTCATTATATACCCCCCACCACACAGCTCTCATTATATACCTGCCCCTCCCCCACCACACAGCTCTCATTATATACCTGCCCCCCCCCACCACACAGCTCTCATTATATACCTGCCCCCCCACCACACAGCTCTCATTATATACCTGCCCCCCCACCACACAGCTCTCATTATATACCTGCCCCTCCCCCACCACACAGCTCTCATTATATACCTCCCCCACCACACAGCTCTCATTATATACCTGCCCCCCACCACACAGCTCTCATTATATACCTGCCCCCCACCACACAGCTCTCATTATATACCTGCCCCTCCCCCACCACACAGCTCTCATTATATACCTGCCCCTCCCCACCACACAGCTCTCATTATATACCTGCCCCCCCCCACCACAAAGCTCTCCTTATATACCTTGCCCCCCCCCACCACAACAGCTCTCATTATATATCCTGCCCCCCCCACCACACCGCGCTCATTATATACCTGCCCCCCCACCACACGAGCTCTCATTATATACCTGCCCCCTCCCCCACCACACAGCTCTCATTATATACCTGGCCCGCCCCCCCAACCACACAGCTCTGCATTATATACCTGCCCTCCCCGCACCAAACAGCTCTCATTATATACCTGCCCCTCCCCCAACCACACAGCTCTCATTGATATACCTGCCCTCCCCCCACCACACAGCTGCTCTATTAATACCTGCCCTCCACCACCACACAGCTCTACATTATATACCATGCCCCTCCCCCACGCACACAGCTTCTCATTATATACCCTGATCCCTCCCACACACAACAGCTCTCATTATATAACCTGCCCCCCCACCACACAGCGCATCATTATATTACCTGCCCCTCCCCACCACACAGCGCTCTCATTATAATACCTGGCCCCTCCCCAACACACAGCTCTCATTATATACCTGCCCCTCCCCCACCACACAGCTCTCATTATATACCTGCCCCCCCCACCACACAGCTCTCATTATATACCTGCCCCCCCCCCCACCACACAGCTCTCATTATATACCTGCCCCCCACCACACAGCTCTCATTATATACCTGCCCCCCCACCACACAGCTCTCATTATATACCTGCCCCCCCCACCACACAGCTCTCATTATATACCTGCCCCTCCCCCACCACACAGCTCTCATTATATACCTGCCCCCCACCACACAGCTCTCATTATATACCTGCCCCCCCCCCCACCACACAGCTCTCATTATATACCTGCCCCCCCACCACACAGCTCTCATTATATACCTGCCCCCCCCCACCACACAGCTCTCATTATATACCTGCCCCCCACCACACAGCTCTCATTATATACCTGCCCCTCCCCCACCACACGGCTCTCATTATATACCTGCCCCCCCCCCCCCACCACACAGCTCTCATTATATACCTGCCCCCCACCACACAGCTCTCATTATATACCTGCCCCCCCCACCACACAGCTCTCATTATATACCTGCCCCCCCACCACACAGCTCTCATTATATACCTGCCCCTCCCCCACCACACAGCTCTCATTATATACCTGCCCCCCCACCACCACACAGCTCTCATTATATACCTGCCCCCCACCACACAGCTCTCATTATATACCTGCCCCCCCCCCCCACCACACAGCTCTCATTATATACCTGCCCCTCCCCCATACATATCACCACTACACCTCTCATTATATACCTGCCCCCCACCACACAGCTCTCATTATATACCTGCCCCCCCCACCACACAGCTCTCATTATATACCTGCCCCCCCCCCACCACACAGCTCTCATTATATACCTGCCCCTCCCCCACCACACAGCTCTCATTATATACCTGCCCCCCCCACCACACAGCTCTCATTATATACCTGCCCCCCCACCACACAGCTCTCATTATATACCTGCCCCCCCCCACCACACAGCTCTCATTATATACCTGCCCCTCCCCCCACCACACAGCTCTCATTATATACCTGCCCCCCCACCACACAGCTCTCAGTTATATACCTGCCCCCCCCCCCCCACAACAGCTCTCATTATATACCTGCCCCCCCACCACACAGCTCTCATTATATACCTGCCCCCCCCACCACACAGCTCTCATTATATACCTGCCCCCCCCACCACACAGCTCTCATTATATACCTGCCCCCCACCACACAGCTCTCATTATACCTGCCCCTCCCCCACCACACAGCTCTCATTATATACCTGCCCCTCCACCACACAGCTCTCATTATATACCTGCCCCCCCCACCCACACAGCTCTCATTATATACCTGCCCCCCCCCCACCACACAGCTCTCATTATATACCTGCCCCTCCCCCACCACACAGCTCTCATTATATACCCCCCCCCAACTACACAGCTCTCATTATATACCTGCCCCCCCCACCACACAGCTCTCATTATATACCTGCCCTCCCCCACCACACAGCTCTCATTATATACCTGCCCCCCCCCACCACACAGCTCTCATTATATACCTGCCCCCCCACCACACAGCTCTCATTATATACCTGCCCCCCCACCACACAGCTCTCATTATATACCTGCCCCCCCACCACACAGCTCTCATTATATACCTGCCCCCCCCACACACAGCTCTCATTATATACCTGCCCCCCCACCACACAGCTCTCATTATACACCTGCCCCCCACCACACAGCTCTCATTATATACCTGCCCCCCCCCACCCACCTCTCATTATATACCTGCCCCCCCCCCACCACACAGCTCTCATTATATACCTGCCCCCCCCCCACCACACAGCTCTCATTATATACCTGCCCCCCCCCCCACCACACAGCTCTCATTATATACCTGCCCCCCCCCACCACACAGCTCTCATTATATACCTGCCCCCCCACCACACAGCTCTCATTATATACCTGCCCCTCCCCCCACCACACAGCTCTCATTATATACCTGCCCCCCCCCACCACACAGCTCTCATTATATACCTGCCCCTCCCCCACCACACAGCTCTCATTATATACCTGCCCCTCCCCCCACCACACAGCTCTCATTATATACCTGCCCCCCCCCCACCACACAGCTCTCATTATATACCTGCCCCCTCCCCCACCACACAGCTCTCATTATATACCTGCCCCCCCCCCACCACACAGCTCTCATTATATACCTGATCCCCCACCACACAGCTCTCATTATATACCTGCCCCCCCCCACCACACAGCTCTCATTATATACCTGCCCCTCCCCCACCACACAGCTCTCATTATATACCTGCCCCTCCCCCACCACACAGCTCTCATTATATACCTGCCCCTCCCCCACCACACAGCTCTCATTATATACCTGCCCCCCCCCACCACACAGCTCTCATTATATACCTGCCCCTCCCCCACCACACAGCTCTCATTATATACCTGCCCCCCACCACACAGCTCTCATTATATACCCCCCCCACCACACAGCTCTCATTATATACCTGCCCCCCCCCCACCACACAGCTCTCATTATATACCTGCCCCCCCCCCACCCACCACACAGCTCTCATTATATACCTGCCCCCCCCCCCACCACACAGCTCTCATTATATACCTGCCCCCCACCACACAGCTCTCATTATATACCTGCCCCCCCCACCACCACACAGCTCTCATTATATACCTGCCCCCCCCCCACCACACAGCTCTCATTATATACCTGCCCCTCCCCACCACACAGCTCTCATTATATACCTGATCCCCCCACCACACAGCTCTCATTATATACCTGCCCCTCCCCCCACCACACAGCTCTCATTATATACCTGCCCCCCCCCCCCCCACCACACAGCTCTCATTATATACCTGCCCCCCCACCACACAGCTCTCATTATATACCTGCCCCTCCCCCCACCACACAGCTCTCATTATATACCTGCCCCCCCCCCCACCACACAGCTCTCATTATATACCTGCCCCTCCCCCACCACACAGCTCTCATTATATACCTGATCCCCCACCACACCGCTCTCATTTTATACCTGCCCCCCCCCCACCACACAGCTCTCATTATATACCTGCCCCCCCCCCACCACACAGCTCTCATTATATACCTGCCCCCCACCACACAGCTCTCATTATATACCTGCCCCCCCCACCACACAGCTCTCATTATATACCTGCCCCCCCACCACACAGCTCTCATTATATACCTGCCCCTCCCCCACCACACAGCTCTCATTATATACCTGCCCCCCCCCCACACAGCTCTCATTATATACCTGCCCCCCCCACCACACAGCTCTCATTATATACCTGCCCCCCCCCACCACACAGCTCTCATTATATACCTGCCCCTCCCCCACCACACAATCTCTCATTATATACCTGCCCCTCCCCCCACCACACAGCTCTCATTATATACCTGCCCCCCCACCACACAGCTCTCATTATATACCTGCCCCCCACCACACAAGCTCTCATTATATACCTGCCCCCCACCACACAGCTCTCATTATATACCTGCCCCCCCACCACACAGCTCTCATTATATACCTGCCCCCCACCACACAGCTCTCATTATATACCTGCCCCCCCACCACACAGCTCTCATTATATACCTGCCCCCCCACCACACAGCTCTCATTATATACCTGCCCCCCCACCACACAGCTCTCATTATATACCTGCCCCCCACCACACGGCTCTCATTATATACCTGCCCCCCCCCCACACAGCTCTCATTATATACCTGCCCCCCCCACCACACAGCTCTCATTATATACCTGCCCCCCCCACCACACAGCTCTCATTATATACCTGCCCCCCCACCACACAGCTCTCATTATATACCTGCCCCTCCCCCACCACACAGCTCTCATTATATACCTGCCCCCCACCACACAGCTCTCATTATATACCTGCCCCCCCCACCACACAGCTCTCATTATATACCTGCCCCTCCCCCCACCACACAGCTCTCATTATATACCTGCCCCCCCACCACACAGCTCTCATATATACCTGCCCCTCCCCCACCACACAGCTCTCATTATATACCTGCCCCCCACCACACAGCTCTCATTATATACCTGCCCCCCCACCACACAGCTCTCATTATATACCTGCCCCTCCCCCCACCACACAGCTCTCATTATATACCTGCCCCCCCCCCACCACACAGCTCTCATTATATACCTGCCCCTCCCCCCACCACACAGCTCTCATTATATACCTGCCCCCCCCCCCCACCACACAGCTCTCATTATATACCTGCCCCCCCCCACCACACAGCTCTCATTATATACCTGCCCCCCCCCCACCACACAGCTCTCATTATATACCCCCCACCACACAGCTCTCATTATATACCTGCCCCCCACCACACAGCTCTCATTATATACCTGCCCCCCACCACACAGCTCTTATTATATACCTGCCCCCCCCCACCACACAGCTCTCATTATATACCTGCCCCCCAACCACACAGCTCTCATTATATACCTGCCCCCCCCCACCACACAGCTCTCATTATATACCTGCCCCCCCCCACCACACAGCTCTCATTATATACCTGCCCCCCACCACACAGCTCTCATTATATACCTGCCCCCCCACCACACAGCTCTCATTATATACCTGCCCCCCACCACACAGCTCTCATTATATACCTGCCCCCCCACCACACAGCTCTCATTATATACCTGCCCCCCCCCACCACACAGCTCTCATTATATACCCCCCACCACACAGCTCTTATTATATACACCCAAGTAAGTATAGGTGTAGGGGTGATATGTAGGGGTAATATGTATGGGGGTGATATGTATAGGTGTAGGGATGATGTGCATGGGTGTAGGGGTGATATGTATGGGTGTAGGGTGTAGCATGTATGGGTGTAGGGGTGATATGTATGGGTGGTGTGTATGCAGGGCCGGCCTTAGGGTAGACGGCACCCTGTGCAAAACTTTTTTCGGCGCCCAACCCCCTTCAGTTGCAGTGTTGCATGACCACAACCCCATCATACCCTATCAGGGTACAAGAATCCAGTAATAGTAGCAAATCCTGGCACTACTTATCCTCGCCGGTCATCCAGCCAAGTGTACAGACGCTGGGGCACAGGAAGCTCGTGCAGGTAAATGGTGGTATTACAGTGTCACACAGCGGTGCTCAGTCCATGAGAGGTACTTACAAGAATACGATGTAGAAAATAATAGCGAGACGGCACTCACCGGATTCAGCTGGATGCTGTTTATTTGCAAGGCTACCTTGTATGCCATTGCATTTGTATTCTGTGATTTTTGCAAATAAACAGCATCCAGCTGAATCCGGTGACTCGCTATTATTTTCTACATCATTCCCTCATCATACATCATATCAGGGGATGATGGGGGTTGAAGTCATTTAACACTGCAGCTATGAGGGTATGGTGGGGGTTGTGGTCATGTAACAATGCAGCTATGAGGGTATGATGGGGGTTGTGGTCATGTAACACTGCAGCTATGAGGGTATGGTGGGGGTTGTGGTCATGTAACACTGCAGCTATGAGGGTATGGTGGGGGTTGTGGTCATGTAACAATGCAGCTATGAGGGTATGATGGGGGTTGTGGTCATGTAACACTGCAGCTATGAGGGTATGGTGGGGGTTGTGGTCATGTAACACTGCAGCTATGAGGGTATGGTGGGGGTTGTGGTCATGTAACAATGCAGCTATGAGGGTATGATGGGGGTTGTGGTCATGTAACAATGCAGCTATGAGGGTATGATGGGGGTTGTGGTCATGTAACACTGCAGCTATGAGGGTATGATGGGGGTTGTGGTCATGTAACAATGCAGCTATGAGGGTATGGTGGGGGTTGTGGTCATGTAACACACACCAGCTATCGGGGGGGGGGGGGGGGGGGGTTGTAGTCATATAACACTGCAGCTTTTAGGGTATGATGGGAGTTGTGGTCATGTAACACTGCAGCTATGAGGGTATGATGGGGGTTGTGGTCATGTAACACTGCAGCTATCACGGTATAATGGGGCGTTGGGAAATACTACCAGCACTCAGCAGCCTGACAGACAACACATTGATGATGACACTCACTAACAGAGTTGCTGCTGCTCCTTTTCATAGTCCAGTCCCTGGTAGGAGGCCTTCAGCTGCCGCCATCACTCCCCCTTCTCACACACAGCAGGAGAGGGGGAGGGGCCGTCAGCAGCTCCGTGCAGCATGTGAGTGTGAGGAGAGAGAGGAGAGAACCAGCCCGGGCTAGAGGCGGCATCCGGGGGCTGAGAGGGCCGCACTTGCCAGACCATCAGTACCTGTGTAGGGGAAATGTGTTTGGGTGTATGGGTGATGTGTAGGGTGGTATGGGTGTAGGGGTGATGTATATGGGTGTAGGTGATATGTATGGGTGTAGTGTAGGGTGTTATGAGTAATATGTAGAGGTGTAGGGGTGATATGTAGGGGTGTAGTGTAGGGTGTTATGGGTGTAGTGGTGATATGTAGGGGTTATATGTATGGGTGTGGTGTGATGTGGATGTAGGGGTGTAGTGTAGGGTATTATGGGTGTAGTGGTGATATGTAGGGGTTATATGTATGGGTGTGGTGTGATGTGGATGTAGGGGTGTAGTGTAGGGTGTTATGGGTGTAGTGGTGATATGTATGGGTGTGGGGTGTTATGGGTGTAGTGGTGATATGTAGGGGTTATATGTATGGGTGTGGTGTGATGTGGATGTAGGGGTGTAGTGTAGGGTATTATGGGTGTAGTGGTGATATTTAGGGGTTATATGTATGGGTGTGGTGTGATGTGGATGTAGGGGTGTAGTGTAGGGTGTTATGGGTGTAGTGGTGATATGTATGGGTGTGGGGTGTTATGGGTGTAGTGGTGATATGTAGGGGTTATATGTATGGGTGTGGTGTGATGTGGATGTAGGGGTGTAGTGTAGGGTATTATGGGTGTAGTGGTGATATGTATGGGTGTGGGGTGTTATGGGTGTAGTGGTGATATGTAGGGGTTATATGTATGGGTGTGGTGTGATGTGGATGTAGGGGTGTAGTGTAGGGTATTATGGGTGTAGTGGTGATATGTAGGGGTTATATGTATGGGTGTGGTGTGATGTGGATGTAGGGGTGTAGTGTAGGGTATTATGGGTGTAGTGGTGATATGTATGGGTGTGGGGTGTTATGGGTGTAGTGGTGATATGTAGGGGTTATATGTATGGGTGTGGTGTGATGTGGATGTAGGGGTGTAGTGTAGGGTATTATGGGTGTAGTGGTGATATGTAGGGGTTATATGTATGGGTGTGGTGTGATGTGGATGTAGGGGTGTAGTGTAGGGTATTATGGGTGTAGTGGTGATATGTATGGGTGTAGGGTGTTATGGGTGTAGTGGTGATATGTAGGGGTTATATGTATGGGTGTGGTGTGATGTGGATGTAGGGGTGTAGTGTAGGGTATTATGGGTGTAGTGGTGATATGTATGGGTGTGGGGTGTTATGGGTGTAGTGGTGATATGTAGGGGTTATATGTATGGGTGTGGTGTGATGTGGATGTAGGGGTGTAGTGTAGGGTATTATGGGTGTAGTGGTGATATGTAGGGGTTATATGTATGGGTGTGGTGTGATGTGGATGTAGGGGTATAGTGTAGGGTATTATGGGTGTAGTGGTGATATGTAGGGGTTATATGTAGGGGTGTGGTGTGATGTGGATGTAGGGGTGTAGTGTAGGGTGTTATGGGTGTAGTGGTGATATGTATGGGTGTGGGGTGTTATGGGTGTAGTGGTGATATGTAGGGGTTATATGTATGGGTGTGGTGTGATGTGGATGTAGGGGTGTAGTGTAGGGTATTATGGGTGTAGTGGTGATATGGATGAGTGTGGGGTGTTATGGGTGTAGTGGTGATATGTAGGGGTTATATGTATGGGTGTGGTGTGATGTGGATGTAGGGGTGTAGTGTAGGGTATTATGGGTGTAGTGGTGATATGTATGGGTGTGGGGTGTTATGGGTGTAGTGGTGATATGTAGGGGTTATATGTATGGGTGTGGTGTGATGTGGATGTAGGGGTGTAGTGTAGGGTATTATGGGTGTAGTGGTGATATGTATGGGTTATATGTATGGGTGTGGTGTGATGTGGATGTAGGGGTGTAGTGTAGGGTATTATGGGTGTAGTGGTGATATGTATGGGTGTGGGGTGTTATGGGTGTAATGGTGATGTGTAGGGGTTATATGTATGGGTGTGGGGTTATATGTATGGGTGATATGTATGGGTGTAGTGTAGGGTTTTTTGGGTGATATGTAGAGGTGTAGTGGTGATATGTATGGGAATAGGGTGATAGTCTCAAGATTTTGCAGTTCAGCCTCATGGACTGATATGTTTCCAGCAGACATGGGGTTAATTAGTGGTCCTCAGGCTGCAAGATAACTTGTTGCCATGGCTGCCACTGTTGCTAGGAGACATACTTTACCCCCAGCAATGGATGCTGTGCTGTAGATCTGGGTTGACAAGGGTGGCCGGAGGCTGCGGAGGGAGGGGGGGGGGGGGGGACAGGATTACCTAATCATCTGCCCCACGTCCTGGTCTGATCCCCCGAAACACAGAGATGGTCCAGGCACATCATTTGCACAGAGCCAGATGCTCAGTAACTATGGAAACAAGGAATCACGTTCCCTAGCAACCACCCACTCACTCCAATTTATCCGTAAGGTTGCCGGGTAACCACAGTGACATCATCACTTCTCCATGTAAACAATGGAAGGAGGGAGATGGAGCAGGGAGGGGACCGAGGGAATGATGGGGGGGATGGAGACGAGTGATATTATAACCCATACATTATATGTGTAGCACATGACGCCCTGTGCTCTGCCTGCAGGGGGCGCACAAGGGGTTAACGGGACTACAAGCAGGAGAATAAAGGAATAAGATGGGATCATAGAAAAAACAGTCCAGGAATATAGAGGAGTGTGACCCCCGCAGGACAGGAGGAGCACGGAATATAGAGGAGTGTGACCCCTGCAGGAAAGGGGGAGCACGGAATATAGAGGAGTGTGACCCCCTGCAGGACAGGAGGAGCACGGAATATAGAGGAGTGTGACCCCCTGCAGGAAAGGGGGAGCACGGAATATAGAGGAGTGTGACCCCCTGCAGGAAAGGAGGAGCACGGAATATAGAGGAGTGTGACCCCCTGCAGGAAAGGAGGAGCACGGAATATAGAGGAGTGTGACCCCTGCGGGACAGGACAGGAGGAGCACGGAATATAGAGGAGTGTGACCCCTGCAGGACAGGAGGAACACGGAATATAGAGGAGTGTGACCCCTGCGGGACAGGACAGGGGGAGCACAGAATATAGAGGAGTGTGACCCCTGCAGGACAGGAGGAACACGGAATATAGAGGAGTGTGACCCCTGCAGGACAGGAGGAGCACGGAATATAGAGGAGTGTGACCCCCGCAGGACAGGACAGGAGGAGCACGGAATATAGAGGAGTGTGACCCCTGCAGGACAGGAGGAGCACGGAATATAGAGGAGTGTGACCCCTGCGGGACAGGACAGGAGGAGCACGGAATATAGAGGAGTGTGACCCCTGCAGGACAGGAGGAACACGGAATATAGAGGAGTGTGACCCCTGCGGGACAGGACAGGGGGAGCACAGAATATAGAGGAGTGTGACCCCTGCAGGACAGGAGGAGCACGGAATATAGAGGAGTGTGACCCCTGCGGGACAGGACAGGGGGAGCACAGAATATAGAGGAGTGTGACCCCTGCGGGACAGGACAGGGGGAGCACAGAATATAGAGGAGTGTGACCCCCGCAGGACAGGAGGAGCACGGAATATAGAGGAGTGTGACCCCTGCAGGACAGGAGGAGCATGGAATATAGAGGAGTGTGACCCCCTGCAGGACAGGAGGAGCATGGAATATAGAGGAGTGTGACCCCCTGCAGGACAGGAGGAACACGGAATATAGAGGAGTGTGACCCCCGCAGGACAGGAGGAGCACGGAATATAGAGGAGTGTGACCCCCTGCAGGAAAGGAGGAGCACGGAATATAGAGGAGTGTGACCCCTGCAGGACAGGAGGAGCATGGAATATAGAGGAGTGTGACCCCCTGCAGGACAGGAGGAGCACGGAATATAGAGGAGTGTGACCCCCTGCAGGAAAGGGGGAGCACGGAATATAGAGGAGTGTGACCTCCGCAGGACAGGAGGAGCACGGAATATAGAGGAGTGTGACCCCTGCGGGACAGGACAGGAGGAGCACGGAATATAGAGGAGTGTGACCCCTGCAGGACAGGAGGAGCACGGAATATAGAGGAGTGTGACCCCCTGCAGGACAGGAGGAGCATGGAATATAGAGGAGTGTGACCCCCTGCAGGAAAGGGGGAGCACGGAATATAGAGGAGTGTGACCCCTGCAGGACAGGAGGAGCACGGAATATAGAGGAGTGTGACCCCCTGCAGAAAAGGGGGAGCACGGAATATAGAGGAGTGTGACCCCTGCGGGACAGGAGGAGCATGGAATATAGAGGAGTGTGACCCCCTGCAGGAAAGGGGGAGCACGGAATATAGAGGAGTGTGACCCCCTGCAGGAAAGGGGGAGCACGGAATATAGAGGAGTGTGACCCCCTGCAGGACAGGAGGAGCATGGAATATAGAGGAGTGTGACCCCCTGCAGGACAGGAGGAGCATGGAATATAGAAGAGTGTGACCCCCTGCAGGAAAGGGGGAGCACGGAATATAGAGGAGTGTGACCCCTGCAGGACAGGAGGAGCACGGAATATAGAGGAGTGTGACCCCCTGCAGGAAAGGGGGAGCACGGAATATAGAGGAGTGTGACCCCTGCGGGACAGGAGGAGCATGGAATATAGAGGAGTGTGACCCCCTGCAGGAAAGGGGGAGCACGGAATATAGAGGAGTGTGACCCCCTGCAGGAAAGGGGGAGCACGGAATATAGAGGAGTGTGACCCCTGCGGGACAGGAGGAGCATGGAATATAGAGGAGTGTGACCCCCTGCAGGAAAGGGGGAGCACGAAATATAGAGGAGTGTGACCCCCTGCAGGACAGGAGGAGCATGGAATATAGAGGAGTGTGACCCCCTGCAGGAAAGGGGGAGCACGGAATATAGAGGAGTGTGACCCCTGCAGGAAAGGGGGAGCACGGAATATAGAGGAGTGTGACCCCTGCGGGACAGGAGGAGCATGGAATATAGAGGAGTGTGACCCCCTGCAGGAAAGGGGGAGCACAGAATATAGAGGAGTGTGACCCCTGCAGCACAGGAGGAACACGGAATATAGAGGAGTGTGACCCCCACAGGACAGGAGGTGCACGGAATATAGAGGAGTGTGACCCCCTGCAGGAAAGGGGGAGCACGGAATATAGAGGAGTGTGACCCCCTGCAGGACAGGAGGAGCACGGAATATAGAGGAGTGTGACCCCTGCGGGACAGGAGGAGCATGGAATATAGAGGAGTGTGACCCCCCGCAGGACAGGAGGAGCACGGAATATAGAGGAGTGTGACCCCTGCAGGAAAGGGGGAGCACGGAATATAGAGGAGTGTGACCCCCTGCAGGACAGGAGGAGCACGGAATATAGAGGAGTGTGACCCCTGCAGGAAAGGGGGAGCACGGAATATAGAGGAGTGTGACCCCTGCGGGACAGGAGGAGCACGGAATATAGAGGAGTGTGACCCCCTGCAGGAAAGGGGGAGCACGGAATATAGAGGAGTGTGACCCCCTGCAGGACAGGAGGAGCATGGAATATAGAGGAGTGTGACCCCCTGCAGGAAAGGGGGAGCACGGAATATAGAGGAGTGTGACCCCCTGCAGGACAGGAGGAACACGGAATATAGAGGAGTGTGACCCCTGCAGGAAAGGGGGAGCACGGAATATAGAGGAGTGTGACCCCCTGCAGGACAGGAGGAACACGGAATATAGAGGAGTGTGACCCCTGCAGGAAAGGGGGAGCACAGAATATAGAGGAGTGTGACCCCTGCAGCACAGGAGAAACACGGAATATAGAGGAGTGTGACCCCCACAGGACAGGAGGTGCACGGAATATAGAGGAGTGTGACCCCCTGCAGGAAAGGGGGAGCACGGAATATAGAGGAGTGTGACCCCTGCAGCACAGGAGGCACACGGAATATAGAGGAGTGTGACCCCCGCAGGACAGGAGGAGCACGGAATATAGAGGAGTGTGACCCCCTGCAGGAAAGGGGGAGCACGGAATATAGAGGAGTGTGACCCCCTGCAGGACAGGAGGAACACGGAATATAGGAGTGTGACCCCTGCAGGAAAGGGGGAGCACGGAATATAGAGGAGTGTGACCCCCTGCAGGAAAGGGGGAGCACGGAATATAGAGGAGTGTGACCCCCTGCAGGACAGTAGGAACACGGAATATAGAGGAGTGTGACCCCTGCAGGAAAGGGGGAGCACGGAATATAGAGGAGTGTGACCCCCTGCAGGACAGGAGGAACACGGAATATAGAGGAGTGTGACCCCTTCAGGAAAGGGGGAGCACAGAATATAGAGGAGTGTGACCCCTGCAGCACAGGAGGCACACGGAATATAGAGGAGTGTGACCCCCGCAGGACAGGAGGAGCACGGAATATAGAGGAGTGTGACCCCCTGCAGGACAGGAGGAGCATGGAATATAGAGGAGTGTGACCCCCTGCAGGAAAGGGGGAGCACGGAATATAGAGGAGTGTGACCCCCTGCAGGACAGGAGGAACACGGAATATAGAGGAGTGTGACCCCTGCAGGAAAGGGGGAGCACGGAATATAGAGGAGTGTGACCCCCTGCAGGACAGGAGGAACACGGAATATAGAGGAGTGTGACCCCTTCAGGAAAGGGGGAGCACAGAATATAGAGGAGTGTGACCCCTGCAGCACAGGAGGCACACGGAATATAGAGGAGTGTGACCCCCGCAGGACAGGAGGAGCACGGAATATAGAGGTGTGTGACCCCCGCAGGACAGGAGGAGCACGGAATATAGAGGAGTGTGACCCCTGCAGGACAGGACAGGACAGGATGAGCACGGAACATAGAGGAGTGTGCAATAACTGGATGCCATGTGGCCCCTCCAATCACCGAACTTGTATCACCAGTACATGTGTCATGTGACTCCTGATGGCGACGCTCCCCCCCTTCGCCCAGCTGAGGCCAATTAGTACAAAAAAGTAATGGAAAATCACGCCGCCAATTATCTGGCAGACCGGAAGCCTCACTGTGTCCCAGAGGATACAGCATAATGGCGCAGGTGCTGTGAGCAGACATCATCCACCTACCGCATTAGCATCCTGACCGCCATATTGGTTTGTTGTTGCAGCTATGTGACGGGGAGACATTATAGATGCCGCTCACCAGCATGGGAGACGGCGCGGTCTGTAGATCAGAAGCCAGCTGTGTGCTGATTCCTCCTCTAATCGCCCGCACAAAATCCCAGCAGAGCCCCCCGCTAATCCCGGGATTATCCAATCACCTGGTAATCCCCCACATCCCAGCATGCCGTGTGCCTCCCAGGGATTAGCAGCCAGCAGATAATGCGCAGCACAGACCCCATGGCTTCCCTGCACGGGGTCATGTGTGTGATGTCATCCGCTATGACATCACACCGTCCACCCTCCTCCTGTCACAATCATGTTGGAGTGGGCAGAAGCCCAGAGCCAAGTATACCATCATATTTACAGCATTGTCACCAGGGTGGGGGGCTGCACTGAAGCCAATGGTGCGGAGGCGGGTGGCACTGGGTGCTGGTCAGGACAGAGCCACCCAATGTTATATATGATATATGCTATCCCCAGGTGAGTACAGAAGCCCCGCCTCCTAACTCCAACCTCATCTGTCAATCAAACACCATGTACAGAACTGTGTTGTACTGTGGAGACGACAACATCATACTACACGACTACACAGCCACAGCAGATGGCAGCGGGCACACAAAGAGCTACAGGCAAGAAGCCACAAAACCAGACACCAGATACCCCAACACGACACAGAGCGAGGGCACAACTCACACTGGGGGGCGCCGGCGGGGCCGGGACACGAGGCTACACCCTGAGTGTGAGAGGACGAGAGACACGGGTTAGAGAGGTGCCCCTCAACGCCCGGGCAGCTGCCATACATACAGCACAGAGGAGGGGGATGGAAGAGCAACATCTCCGGGGCCTGAGAGGATTACAGGATGACAGCAGTATAAGCCTGTTATATCAATTAGAAGGATGAGATAGAGAGAGTGGGCACAGGAAGCCCACCGGGCCAAAAACCAGCTACCTGACCCCTGACGTTCTGCCCCCATATAACCAGCCCTGACCTCTCCGTGAACCCCCCCCAATATAACCAGCCCTGACCCCCCCCAATATAACCAGCCCTGACCTCTCCCTGAACCCCCCCAATATAACCAGCCCTGACCCCCCAATATAACCAGCCATGACCTCTCCCTGACCCCCCAATATAACCTGCCCTGACCTCTCCCTGCCCCCCCAATATAACAAGCCCTGACCTCTCCCTGAACCCCCCCCAATAAAACCAGCCATGACCCCCCAATATAACCAGCCATGACCTCTCCCTGACCCCCCAATATAACCAGCCCTGACCTCTCCCTGCCCCCCCCAATATAACCAGCCCTGACCTCTCCCTGAACCCCCCAATATAACCAGTCCTGACCTCTCCCTGCCCCCCAATATAACCAGCCCTGACCTCTCCCTGACCCCCCAATATAGCCAGCCCTGACCTCTCCCTGACCCCCCCCCCAATAAAACCAGTCCTGACCTCTCCCTGCCCCACAATATAACCAGCCCTGACCTCTCCCTGACCCCCCAATATAACCAGCCCTGACCTCTCCCTGCCCCCCAATATAACCAGCCCTGACCCCCCCAATATAACCAGCCCTGACCTCTCCCTGCCCCCCCAATATAACCAGCCCTGACCCCCCCAATATAACCAGTCCTGACCTTTCCCTGACCCCCCAATATAACCAGCCATGACCTCTCCCTGACCCCCCAATATAACCAGCCCTAACCTCTCCCTGAACCCCCCAATATAACCAGCCTTGACCTCTCCCTGACCCCCCCCCAATATAACCAGTCCTGACCTCTCCCTGACCCCCAATATAACCAGCCCTGACCTCTCCCTGACCCCCCAATATAACCAGCCCAGACCTCTCCCTGCCCCCCCCCCCAATATAACCAGCCCGGACCTCACCCTGAACCCCCCCAATATAACCAGCCCTGACCTCTCCCTGACCTCTCCCTGACCCCCCCCCAATAAAACCAGCCCTGACCTCTCCCTGACTCCTCCCCAATATAAACAGCCTTGACCTCTCCCTGAACCCCCCCAATATAACCAGCCCTGACCTCTCTTTGACCCCCCCCCAATATAACCAGCCCTGACCTCTCCCTGACTCCCCCCAATATAACCAGCCCTGACCTCTCCCTGACTCCCCCCAATATAACCAGCCATGACCTCTCCCTGACTCCTCCCCAATATAACCAGCCCTGACCTCTCCCTGACTCCTCCCCAATATAACCAGCCCTGACCTCTCCCTGAACCCCCCAATATAACCAGCCCTGACCTCTCCCTGAACCCCCCCCCCAATATAACCAGCCCTGACCTCTCCTTGACCCCCCAATATAACCAGCCCTGACCTCTCCTTGACCCCCCAATATAACCAGCCCTGACCTCTCCCTGACCCCCCCCCTTCCAATATAACCAGCCCTGACCCCCCAAATATAACCAGTCCTGACCTTTCCCTGATCCCCCAATATAACCAGCCATGACCTCTCCCTGCCCCCCCAATATAACCAGCCCTGACCTCTCCCTGCCCCCCCAATATAACCAGCCCTGACCTCTCCCTGATCCCCCAATATAACCAGCCTTGACCTCTCCCTGACCCCCCCAATATAACCAGCCCTGACCTCTCCCTGACCCCCCAATATAACCAGCCCTGACCTCTCCCTGACCCCCCAATATAACCAGCACTGACCTCTCCCTGACTCCTCCCCAATATAACCAGCCCTGACCTCTCCCTGAACCCCCCAATATAACCAGCCCTGACCTCTCCCTGAACCTCCCCAATATAACCAGCCCTGACCTCTCCTTGACCCCCCAATATAACCAGCTCTGACCTCTCCCTGACCCCCCAATATAACCAGCTCTGACCTCTCCCTGACCCCCCAATATAACCAGCCCTGACCTCTCCCTGAACCTCCCCAATATAACCAGCCCTGACCTCTCCTTGACCCCCCAATATAACCAGCTCTGACCTCTCCCTGACCCCCCCTTCCAATATAACCAGCCCTGACCTCTCCCTGACCCCCCAATATAACCAGCCCTGACCTCTCCCTGAACCCCCCCCCCAATATAACTAGCCCTGACCCCCCCAATATAACCAGCCCTGACCTCTCCCTAAACCCCCCCCAATATAACTAGCCCTGAACTCTCCCTGAACCCCCCCAAATATAACCTGCCCTGACCGCCTTGACCTCTCCCTGACCCCCCCCCCCCAATATATCCAGCCCTGAGCTCTCCCTGACCCCCCCCCCAATATAACCAGTCCTGACCCCAATATACCACCCCATATAACCAACCCTGACCTCTCCCTGCTGCCCCATAATAACCAGCCCTGACCTCTCCCTGCCCCCCCAAAAAAATATAACCAGCCCTGACCTCTCCCTGCCCCCCAATATAACCAGCCCTGACCCCCCCAATATAACCAGCCCTGACCTCTACCTGCCCCCCAATATAACCAGCCCTGACCCCCCCCCAATATAACCAGCCCTGACCTCCCCCCCAATATAACCAGCCCTGACCTCTCCCTGACCCCCCAATATAACCAGCCCTGACCTCTCCCTGACCCCCCAATATAACCAGCCCTGACCTCTCCCTGACCCCCAACATAACCAGCCCTGACCTTTCTCTGCCCCCCCAATATAACCAGCACCTGACCTCTTCCTGACTCCCCCTAATATACTGACTCAATATAACCAGCCCTGACCTCTCCCTGACCCCCCCAATATAATCAGCCCTGACCCATCCAATATAACCAGCCCTGCCCCCAATATAAACAGCCCTGACCTCTACCCTGACCCCCCAATATAACCAGTCCTGACCTCTCCCTGAACCCTCCCAATATAACCAGCTCT